>NW_026058225.1:0-30205 GCF_023721935.1 Panthera uncia | reverse complement strand
TACCATAGATGACAACGTTGGGGACACTGCCTGGGAGCTGCTGGTACCAGGACACACCTCCAGCCCCAACATTGCTGCTGCTTCCGGTGCAGGAGGTGGTAACAGTCTTATTCACAGGCTAGGACACTGCAGATGGCTGAGTCACCACCGACTGGGCCCAGGACTCTGCAAGTCAGAAGAGAGACACGGGACGAGAGAGAGGGGTCAGTGGACAGGGCCCATACATGGTTCCACAGTCCTCTCATCTCCAGCCCCGATCCCAGCCTCCAGCCACCTGTGCAGTGAGCCAGCAGTGTGAGTAGGAGAGGAGCCCAGGCCATGGTGGAGACCCCTGCTCAGCAGTGTGTCCTCAATGTCCCTCAGCCAGGCTCCCAGAGTCTCTCTTATTGCCTCCAGCAGCCCAAGGGGAGGGAGAGACCCTTCATGCAAACCAGCCCCCTCCCCCTGGCTGGCCAACCCCAGCCTGAACCCTGAAACTGACCCTTGTCTGGAAATCTCACCCCAGGAGGGGATGGAGCGAAAGCTGTGGGGCATGACCTGGGGCTCCCCAAGGGCCTGTGAGCACCCAGAGGCTAAGCCACAGTGAGAACCAGAGCCAGGTGGATTGACTTCTTAATTTCTCTTTCTGCGGCTTCATTATCAGTGTATAGAAATGCAACAGAGTTCTGTAGATTGATTTTGTATCCTGTGACTTTACTGAATTTATTTCTTGGTTCTGACAGTTTTTTGGTAGAATCTTTAAAATTTTATATATACAGGCATGCTGTTTGGAGAAGTTGGCTGCGTAGGAGGATGCTGGGCTCACCGTATCCTGCTGATCACTTAGATTCCACCCAAATCTGCTAAATAACCCATAAAACCACCAGAAGACTAGCAGAATGGACTCTCCAGAGTCAAGTGTACACAAGTGGTCCATGGAAGAGGGTAGGAAGGGTGGAGAGGTGGTGCGCACTACACGGACTGGTGGGAGGGATCCGGGGCAGAGGGGGGGCAGCGCGCCGGGCAGGGCAGAGCCCCCAAGTGTGGCTTGCAAAAGCGGAGGGGCCGGATTCCATGAGTTCGGACAGCCAGCGGGAGTTGACATCTGGAATTATAAAAGTCAACAGCCCTGCTCGGGGAGCGGGAGGGCAAAAGGTCACCAGGTGGGAGAGGTGTTGAGCTCCAGAAGACAGAGCTCAGCTCCCCGGGGAACAAGGGCACTCTCCAGCGCCATCTCCCTCTCCCATCCCCGAGCCGAACTCCCAAAGGGAACCAGTTGCCATCACTGAACTTGCACGTACCGCGCAAACACCCAACGCTGTGCTTCTGTAGATCCATCCCTTGGACGGGTCTGCCTGCTTCCCTCCTGGTGCTGCAGGGCCCTTCCCACAGGGGACCACCGACAGCAAACTGAGCTGAGCCTGCCCCTCTCTCCCTGGTGCACCTTGCGGATCCACCCTGGCTAATACGCCAGATCCCATACAAGCAGCACCACAAGCCTGGCAGTGTGCAAGTAGCCCAGACAGGGGCCACACCACTCCACAGCGAGTCCTGCCCCAGGCAGAGGGGAAGATAAGGTACACACCAGTCTGACTGTGATGCCAGCGGTTGACTAGGAACAGACATCAGGTGTGACTGCGGCCCCTCCCACCAACACAAGTTACTCCAGACTGTACAGGGGAAGTGCCCTACAGTTCTGTGCCACCCCACAGACTATCCAAAATGACAAAATGGAAGAATTCTCCTCAAAAGAAACTCCAGGAAGGAGCGGCAGGTAATGAATTGATCAAAAACAATTTAAGCAATATCACGGAACATGAATTTAAAATAATAGTCATAAAATTAATCGCAGGGCTTGAGAAAAGCAAAGAGGACAGCAGAGAATCTATTGCTACAGATACCTTGGGACTAAGAAACAGTCATGAGGAGCTAAAAAATGCTATAAATGAGGTGCAAAATAAAATGCAGGCGACCACAGCCCAGATTGAAGAGACAGAGGAGAGAATAGGTGAGCTAGAAGATAAAATTATGGAAAAAGAGGAAGCTGAGAAAAAGAGAGATAAAAAAAATCCAGGAGTATGAGGGGAGAATTAGAGAACTAAGTGATGCGATGAAACACAACAATACCCGTATAATAGGAATTCCAGAAGAGGAAGAGAGAGAGAAAGGGGCTGAAGGGGTACTTGAACAAAACATAGTTGAGAACTTCCCTGATCTGGGGAAGGAAAAAGGCATTGAAATCCAAGAGGCACAGAGAACTCCCTTCAGACGTAACTTGAATCGATCTTCTGCACGACGTATCATAGTGAAACTGGCAAAACACAAGGATAAAGACAAAATTCTGAAAGCAGCTAGGGATAAACACGCTCTAACATATAAAGGGAGACCAATAAGACTTGTGACGGATCTATCTACTGAACCTTGGCAGGCCAGAAAGGAATGGCAGGAAATCTTCAATGTGATGAACAGAAAAATTATACAGCTGAGAATCCTTTATCCAGCAAGTCTGTCATTCAGACTAGAAGGAGAGACAAAGGTCTTCCCAAACAAACAAAAGCTGAAGGAATTCATCACCACTAAACCAGCCCTACAAGAGATCCTAAAATTGAAATTGAAGAAGACACAAAGAAATGGAAAAACATTTATTTCATGCTCATGGATTGGAAAAATAAATACTGTTAAAATGTCAATACTATCCAAAGCAATCTACAGATTCAATACAATCCTAATCAAAAACTGCACCAGCATTCTTTTCAAAGCTAGAATAATCCTAAAATTCGTATGGAGCTACAAAAGATCCTGAATAGCCAAAGTAATATTGAAGAAGAAAACCAAAGCAGGAGGCATCACAATCCCAGACTTTAGCCTCTACTACAAAGCTACACTCATCAAGACAGTATGGTATTGGTGCAAAAACAGACACATAGATCAATGGAATAGAATAGAGAACCCAGAATTGGACCCACAAATTTATGGCCAACTAATCTTTGACAAAGCAGGAAAGAGTATTCAATGGAAAAAAGACAGTCTTTTTAGCAATGGTGTTGGGAGAACTGGACAGCAACATGCAGAAGAATGAAACTAGACCACTTTCTTACACCATACACCAAAATAAACTCAAAATGGATGAAAGACCTAAATGTGACACAGGAAACCATCAAAACCCTAGAGGAGAAAGCAGGCAACAACCTCTTTTACCTCAGCTACAGCAATTTCTTGCTTAACGCATCTCCAAAGGAAACGGAATTAAAAGCAAAAATGAACTATTGGGACCTCACCAAGATAAAAAGCTTCTGCACTGCAAAAGAAACAATCAGTAAAACTAGAAGGCAACCAATGGAATGGGAAAAGGTATTTGCAAATGACATATCAGATAAAGGGCTAGTATCCAAAACTTATAAAGAACTTGTCAAACTCCACACCCAAAAACAAATAATCTAGTGAAAATAATGGGCAGAAGACACGATTAGACACTTTTCCAAAGAAGACATCCAGATAGCCAACAGACATGAAATGATGCTCAACATCAGTCATCATCAGGGTTATACAAATCAAAGCCACACTGAGATACCACCTCGCACCAGTGAGAGTGGCTAAAATTAACAAATCAGGAAACTATAGATGCTGGCGAGGATGTGGAGAAACGGGAACCCTCTTGAACTGTTGGTGGGAATACAAACTGTTGCAGCTGCTCTCGAAAACAAAAAATTAAAAATAGAACTACCCTATGACCCAGCAATAGAACTGCTAGGAATTTACCCAAGGGATATAGAAGTTCTAAGTCATAGGAGCACATGTACTCCAATGTTTATAGCTGTGATTTCAACAATAGCCAAATTAGGGAAAGAGCCTAAATGTCCACCAAATGATGAATGGATAAAGAAGATGCGGTTTATATATACAATGGAATACTACTTGGCAATGAGAAAGAATGAAATCATGCCATTTGCAGTAACATGGATGGAACTGGAAGGTATTATGCTGAGTGAAATAAGTCAGTCAGAGAAGGACAGATATCATGTTTTCACTCATATGTGGATCTTGAGAAACTTAACAGAAGTCCATGGGAGAAGGGAAGGGGAAAAAATAGTTACAGTGAGGGAGGGTTTGCCTCTGTATTTAAGAGAACAAATTGAGAGTGGATGGGGGTGGGGGAGAGGGGAAAATGGGTGAAGGGTATTGAAGAGGGCACTTGTTGGAATGAGCCCTGGGTGTTGTATGTAAGCCAATTTGACAATAAATTATAGTAATAAAAAACCCAAAACAAAAACCCAAAATCCTACAGGACAAAACAGGCAGCAACCTCTTTGACCTTGGCCACAGCAACTTCCTACTAGACATGTCTCTGGAGGCAATAAAAGCAAACATGAACTATTGGGACTTCAAGATAAAAAGCTTTTGCATGGTGAAGGAAACAATCGACAAAACTAAAAGGCAACCGACAGAATGGGAGAAGATATTTGCAAATGACATATCAGATAAAGGGTTAATATCCAAAATCTATAAAGAACTTATCAAACTCAACATCTCCCAAAAATAATCCAATGAAGAAATGGGCAGAAGACATAAATAGACAGTTTTCCAAAGAAGACATCCAGGTGGTTGACAGACACATGAAAAGATGCTCAACATCCCTCATCATCAGAGAAATACAAATCAAAACCACAATGAGATACCACCTCACAACTGTCAGAATGGCTAAATACAACAGGTGTTGGTGAGCATGTGTAGAAGAGGAACACTTTTGCACTGTTGGTGGGATTGCAGACTGGTGCAGCCACTCTGGAAAACAGTAGGGAGACTCCTCAAAAAATTACAAATAGAGTTACCCTATGGCCCAGCAATTGCACTACTAAGTATTTATCCAAAAGATACAAAAACTGCTGATTTGAAAGGGCATATGCACCTTGGTGTTTATAGAAGAACTATCAACAATCAACAAAGTATGAAAAAAGCCCAGATGTCCATCGACTGATGAATGATTAAAGAAGATGTGGTATCTATATATACAATGGAATACTACTCAGCAATCACAAAGAATGAAATCTTGTCATTTACAACAATGTGAATGGAACCAGTGTGTATTATGCTAAGTGAGATAGAGAAAGACTGATTTCACTCATACGTGGAATTTAAGTAACAGAACAGATGAACATTGGGAAGGGAAGCAAAAATAAGATAAAAACAGAGAGGGAAGAAAACCATAAAAGACTCTTAAATGCATCATAAAAACTAAGAGTTGCTGGAGGAGAGGTATGTGGGGGGATGGGCTAAATGGCTGATGGGCGTTAGGAAGGGCACTTGTTGGGATGAGCACTGAGTGTTATATGTAAGTGATGAATCACTGGGTTCTACCCCTGAAGCCAACACTACACTGTATGTTAACTAATTGAGTTTAAGTAAATAAAAAATTTTAAAAAGGTTGTTTGAGTTTTCCGTACAGGGAGACTAATGTTGCTGTATTATGAGAGTGTCCTGTTACATCCCATAACCCCCTGCACAGGTCCTGAGATTTGATGTCTGCATTTGTCATGAGACTAAAATGCTCTCAACCAAAACGTGTCCACTGTTCATGCTTCTCAGGCTGGGTTTTCACTTACCCTTTACAGTTACCCTGGGAATTCATTATTTCTTCTGTCTCTCTGACATACATATGATTCATTTTCCTTTTTATTAGTCCAGATTTATAATTGTTCTCGGTATGAGGACCGGTATAAACCATTACACTGTACAAGGGCCCTCTGTCGTCTTAGAATTTCTCCATTTCTACATGACAGGGCCTCCAGGATAAGGTACCCAACCCATATTTAGCCTTAATCATGTTTATTTGGTAAATGCCCTAGGGATTGACCTTAAAAAGAAAACAGCATTTTATATATTTCTTTTCTGTAATCTCAAGGCCTTCTATGAAATTGAAGAATGGGTTCATAGGCTCTGTTCTCTAAAATATTCATACACAATTGACCATCACTCCAACCAAAGAGTCAGAGGAAAACCAAAGAGAGAAAAGAATTATGACACATGCAATTAAACCTTAGTGGTCTCACCTAAGACAATTAGATCTGCAGCAATCTCATTTCAAATAAGGTTACATCCTGAAATATAAGATTTGGGGGAACTTTTTATCATATGAATTGGTAGAGACACAGTTTAACCCATAACAGTTTATTCAGATTTTCTTAGTTTTTACCTAATGTTCTTCTTCTGTTCTAAGATCCAGTTCAAGGATTCTTTGTGATGTTTAGGCATGATGTTTCCTTAAACTTCTCTTATTGTGAAACTTTCTTAGACTCTCCTTTTTTTTTTTTAATTTTTTTTTAACGTTTATTTACTTTTGAGACAGAGAGAGACAGAGCATGAACAGGGGAGCGTTAGAGAGAGAGGGAGACACAGAATCTGAAACAGGCTCCAGGCTCTGAGCTGTCAGCACAGAGCCCGATGCGGGGCTCGAACTCACGGACTGTGAGATCATGACCTGAGCCAAAGCCGGCCGCTTAACCGACTGAGCCACCCAGGCGCCCCTAGACTCTCCTTCTTTTTTGTACCTTTGTCCATACTTACTGAGTGGGGATTATGCCTGACATCCTTCAGGGCCAAGTATTTACACTTGTTCCTTGAAATATCTGCATGGGAATATGTCTCTTCTCCTTCCATTTATTCATTTATACAACCAGTTAACAATATGGATCATGGACAGATATTTTAGACTTTGAGTTTTAACCCCATACTATTACATTTATTTGGTTGCTCAAATCTTTTCAGTTTTGCCCAATGGGAGCCCTTTAATTTGGCTCATGAGGTCCTTGACACACCCTGTCAGTGTGTGTGTGTGTGGGGGGGGGGGGTGCGCACACACGCACACACACTTGCATGTATGTGGTGGGTGTGCATTGATGTGCTTGTGTTTGTTTTGAAGGATTCTTCACTTTCTGACACTACAGTTTACTCTATGCTCATCCTGTGTAATTCCTGACTAGGAATTAAGCACTTCTCCAAAGAAGCCTACATCTCTTCCCTGGAGAACAGTATTAGAAAGCAGTATGTGGGAAAATGCATCTCATGGCTATGAGACATCATTGCTTCCAGTCTTGTTCAGATGACAAAGACATATATATGAGTACACTAACCCAACAATGTGCACATATTGGTGACTATTTCCATATTACACATGATTCCAAACTGCCGTCTCCAGCTCTAATCCATGACCACACACTTCACTTAAGTCTCTTCCCTTGGTTATAGCTGTGACTTTCCATTCCTAAAGTGAGCAATCTGGCCCCACCACCACCATTTACTTGCTTGTTCCGTTCCAGTACATAGTGCAACCAATTCAAAATAATCTACCTGTTCCCCCATGGGATACCACCTTATCTACTAGAGTTCAGAACTTGCATGCAGTTTCTTACATCTTTACATGTAGAGGCTCCACCCATTTTCAAAGTCACACAGCTCAGCAGCTTTCTCCCAACCCCTGCACTGAGGTGGGTTCACGCATTTGTCTTGGAAGTCAATAGAATTGTCACATTCTGCATTCCATCATGGGCCCCAACTCTCCTAAATTAGTTTTTTGCATGTGCACTCTAAAGTTCTGTCATGTGGCTGTACAGTTTTCAATGAGTTCTGGCAATGCCATAGTGTCATTTCAGTGTCATTATACTATCATATAGAATGATTGTATTGCTGGAAAACATTTTCCTCTCTTCATATGATCAACTCTTTTTCTACTTTCAGTCCCCCAGAAACCACAAATGTTTATACTCTCGAGAGTTTTGCCCTTTCCAGTATGTGCTATAACTCTAATCGTCCTGTGAGTCATATCCCATTTTATAAATGTACCACCTATTTGGTGGCATCTTAGTTGGTTCCAGGTTTGAGTGATTAGAGATAAACCTGGAAAAAACATCCATGTGCAGATTTCTGGTTGCTTTCAATTTTTAGTGTTTATGAATGAAACTGCTATAGACGTTCACATGCAGTTTTTTTCCTCTGGACAAAATTTTTGGGGTTTATTTTTATAATTTTGTCATTTTAAGTTGGCATCTATTTCTCAGATCAGGAACTAAGACAAAAACTAACCAGCACCATTTATAACCAATTGGGTAAAATATCATATGCAAACAAGACTGACTTTTTCTTCAAGAAGAACATGGGTGTAACTGAGATCCCATGATAAGTTCAGAGGCAAAATAAAATGTTTCATTTATTCAAAAAAAAGAAAAGAAAAAAATAATATGATCCAGCCTAGAAGCAAAATACCCCAGAAAACAAAAAACAAAACAAAAACATCTGTTTCATGAAGACTCTTTGTCTAAGAATGGTCTGCTCAGAGTGAATTTGAGAACAGAAGGGAGAATGGTCTGCTCAGAGTGAATTTGAGAACAGAAGGGACAGGAAGAGCCTCAGTCACACGAGGTGTCGCTGGATGGACCTGGGCCCAGAGTATCAGCAAAAGAATAAGGAGCATCACAGGCCTAGCTGAGCAGGCGACTGCTGGTCTGTTCCCTCCCTTTACAGATGAGAAAGCAGGTTTTTGTCTCACTTCCCCACAGGCCTGGACCACTGTGCAAGCACTGTCACTGCTGTCCCACGATGAGCAGTAATAATCGGCCTCGTCCTCAGCCTGGAGCCCAGTGATGGTCAGGGTGCCTGTGTTGCCAGAACTGGAGCCGGAGAATCGATCTGGGACCCCGGAGGGTCGATTGTTATTACTATAGATGATGGCTTTGGGGGCCATTCCTGGGAATTGTTGATGCCAGTTCACACCATAACGACCAATATTAGAGCTGCTTCCAGCGCAGGAGATGGTGACCCTCTGGCCCAGAGAACCAGACACTGAGGGCAGCTGAGTCAACCTAGACTGGGCCCAGGACACTGTAAAGGGGGAGAGACACAGAGAAGGTGATGCTGGTATAGAGACAGGAGGAAGAAGCAGGGCCCATTTTGTCCTCCCAGGAAAGTGTGTCCCTTTCCCCTGTCCCCACATCAGTCACCTGTGCAGTGAGCGAGGAGGATAAGGAGAGGAGACCAGGCCATGGTGGAGGTTATCGCGGATCCTTCCTTCCTTCTGCAGGCCCACAGCTGAGCAGACCTCCCCTAATGTCTCCCTTCCCCTCTTGATCCTCGGAGAGAGGGAGGGCCCATCCATGCAAATGAGAACCTGAGCTCTAGATCTCTCACTGGGCGTGGTCAGGTCCCTGGGCCATCAGTGAGGTCACAGCTGTGAGCCCTGAGCAGAAAGCACAGGCAGTGCCAGGTGCCAGGTCCCAGCTCTGGTCACCCCTGACTCCTCTGAAACTGGCCTTGAGCTCCCCCTAATGTCCAGACACAGACACACCATTGTGTGACATGGTGACCAGAGCTCATCAGAGACAGCTCTTGCCTCCTCACTGCTCTGTCCACTGTTTCCTGCATTAGGACCAAGTCAAGTGTCTCCTTAGATGTCTTCCCATCACCTGAAGGCAGACTCTATGCTCTACTCAGATTCTTCAGGGTGAGTCTGTCCATGTCTCTCTTGGTTATTCATGGGTCTGGCCTGATGAGGTGTCTCTACACAAACTCTTCTTAGATCAGGTTCAAGTCCAAAGCACTGACAGGTCCCCATGGACACATGGCCCCTTTTGTGCAGGTCACTGCATCTTTCCTCTTATGTGATTCCTCCCTGGTTTCCAGGATTTCCTTCCTCTGAGGTTCCTGCAGCACTGAGGAGATGGGGAGAGATTCTCTCCAGGTTGTGCATAGAAATCCTAGTGCCCATGCATAGAGGGGTTACTCACTGAAAATCTTTGTAATCCATTATGATTTCCACCTGCTTAAAACAACAGTTCTGCATACATTGTGGGCAGTGATTCCCTCCTAGGATCTGTTCTCCCAGCGCACAGTCTGCAGGAGCCCTGCCATGTGAGGCTGTGTGTGGCACTGACCTCAGAGCACAAAGAACAAACCTGTAGGAAGTTCTAGGAGAAAATGAATAACAATTGCGGATGCTCTGACAAGGATCCGGTGACAGAGATTATGTATTAGTCACCACTTAGCCAAACCTGCATATACATGGGTGTGTCCTTTTACATAAAATTCATCTCATTAAGATTGATTTAATTTCAATGCTGATGTCATTGAGAAGATGCAGGTAAAATCATTAGTGTATTTTTCCCAGGTCTGTGCTTACTCCAGAGAGAATATGGATGGAGATTGTGGTTAAAATCAAGATGGAAAAACAATGGAATAGGAATGCCTTCTGTTTTCAGGTGAATAGGAGTCTATAAAATTTTACTAAAGTAGTTTGATTTTTTATTCATTTCTTCTTATTTTTTTTTGTCATGAGTTTTATTATCATGGGTCTGATTTAGCAGGATGGAAAGCCCAACATGGTATCCAGTGAAACCCTATAAGGGGCCTGTTCCTTTGAATCTCAGAGCCATCTCCGTGATGGAATTATTAAACACTGAGAGAGGTTCCAGGACAAAACTATTTGGGGTCAGAATTGTCTCTGGGGTGTGCAAAGTTGTATCCCTGTGCCTTGTGTCCAGCATATTCAGGACAGAGCAAGTACTCATTCATCCACCCATGACTAAAAGAATGAATTTTTGTTACCCAAGGTCACCTGGACCCAGAAGTTCCAGGTCATTCAAAGAACCCACATGTGAGTGATGGAGAGGTGGAGATAAGGGGGACTGTGTCCCTGAGGTCACAAGCCTTGTGGCTCTGGGTTGGAACAGTAGAGTTTGCTGTAAAAGTCCACCCTGTCTGGAGGTGTCGCTGAGGGAGTGTCAGCCCAGCCCTGACAGCAGGGGGAGATTGTGTGTCACTTCCCTATGGCCTTGGCCTCATGACAGCAGCATTCAGGCTGCTGCTCTCGGAATCAATGTACCACACAGCCCCTCAGGTGCAGATTGAAGTCCAGAGATGGTTGTGGACTGAGCTTCCCATGGGGACAGAGGCCTGGTATAGGTTTCCTGATATCGGCCTTGTCCCGGGAGAGCTGGTGTTTAGTGCACATCCTGGCTACCTGGTGACAGGACCCCAGTTACACTCACTATTCCTGGGGTTTTCTGCTAATGGGGATTCTGCCTCCCAGTTACTGAGATCCTGAGGATGGCTGGGTGAGCATAGGTTGTCCCTGACTTCTGGAGGGACAAAGAGGCCTAGAAACTGAAGAATCAAAAATAGTAGACACTCAGAGAGAGGGAAGATCCTTGTGTGTCTATGAGTGTGTGTGTGTGTGTGTGTGTTTCTGTGTGACCAAAAATGAGGCCAACTGGTCCTCAGTTCTTCTTGTGGCTTCCTCACACTGTGAAAGATGGTTCTCCATAAAAATCTATCCACAGGTGTCTCCTGGGATTGAGTAGGAGACAGAGATGGGCTAAAGCCTGTGATATAAGGGACAAGAGGAGAATGTTTCCATGGGGGATCTACTGTCCAGATAGTTCTTAAGAAAGAGATTCTGGGGCATAAGAAAAATGATTATATATTTTGACGTTTGCAGGAAGTCTCTGGAAGAGAATCACACCCCCTGAAAGGCTAAGGGAGCCCTACTGTCATCTAGTTTTTAATAGTTCAACTATTATCACAACCAATTTTTTTCTTGACACCTTGGTGTCAAGGTGACCAGGCAGGAGGCAGTGGGGGAGAGATAGCACCCCCTCCTGTCCAGGGTGAGGGTGAGTGGGAGGGTTTTTGGAATAGGAAAGAAACTGCATTTTCTCTTCCCTTTCCCTGCTGATTTCTTCACTTCCTTATACCCCTTGTCCCTCCTCACTTACATCAAGTCATGGGTCACCATTATCCCCATACTCCATCCCTCATCACCCACCAAGGATTAGTCTCCTCACCTCACTAGCCCCCTCCCCACGCCCATGGAATCCACCAGGATGCTTCTTCTCCCCCTAAATCTGCCAGCTGACTGTGGCTGCAGGTGCACACGCCATGCTGACGGCTCCCACTATGGATTTATGAAACTCCCTCCAGGGTGTCCCTAGTTCAGACACTCCATGACCTTTCATTTCTCACATTCATTTCTGTAATCCATTGTTATGTCTTTCCCTGTCTGCAATACATAGTCAGATTTTCCTCAATTTCTTTGTAGTTAGAAAATATCTTCCATTCAGACTCCACACTGGAAAACAGAAAGTAGAAAGTAAGTTATATGGCATCAGCTACTAACTGTTGATGTACTCAGTTGGTTTTCTCATTCAAGACCAAAAAAAATGTTCAATTTGTTTTTCCAATTTGCTTTCATATTTTTCAGGGAGTTTGCAATTATTTTTTAAAACAGATTGCACATGTCTCAAGATGTTTACTTGGCACGTTTACCTTTTTGGTAATACCATTAGAATCACTTTCATTATCTTTAATTTATGAAGAAGTATAATTCTTCTTTAAAATGATTAAAATAAGTAATACAAGTTTTATTTTATACATTTCTAATGGTTTTACTGAATTATTTTATCAGTAAAATATTTTTAAAGTACCCTGAACTCACTATGTAATATATTTCTTCTCTCAAATAAAAACCCTGGGGTCCCTGGTTTGCTCAGTCAGTTAAGCATCTGACCCTTGATTTCAGCTCAGGTCATGATCTCACAGTTCCTGGATCAGGTTCGGAGCTGACAGTGTGGAACCTGCTTGGGATTCTCTCTCTCTCTCAATCTCTGCCCCTCCCCCCTCAGAATAAATAAATAAAATTAAAAAAAAACTCGACTCCTTCTCATTACACTTTACTTCTCATTTTAGTTAGATTCGTTTTGTATTAGTAAGAAATTGAAGAGAAATATTAAGTAGTATTGGCCATAGCAATATTCTTTGATAATTTTTACCCTTTATGTCAATGTTAGATATAAGATAAAAAATGAAATAAAAACATTTATTTTTTATCTGCATCCAATTTTCCAAGAAGTATTCTTTTTGTTAGTGTTTGTTTATATTAAAAATATGGAAAATTTCAGTGTTAAGGTAATATCCAGCTAATGGTGATATTCCTGTTAACAGTATGTGCCACAGCCGCCAACACTGATGTCATTGGTTCAGTGTGCAGGTGAGTCTGGTGATGATTCCAGGGATTCCGAGAGGGAGGGTGGCTGGGGCAGAGAATCTGCAAACACCGGCATATCAGAATGCAGAGAAGGGACAATTTGCAGCTGTTTGGAACTCGAGCCAAAGGCATTTGCCTCAGGCTAGGGGGCTTCCCTGAGGCCCTGAGGGCTGTCTCTACTTATGTGGTGACAGTGGAGCACGAGGAGGACAGGGGTCCAGACCATGGTGACACAGCCTCTTCTTAGGCCACAGAGCTGGGGCTGGGCTGCCTCTGGCTTCTTTTATCCCCTCCCCATGGAACTCACACAGGTGGGGCTTCTCATGCACATGTGACCCATCCCTGCCTCTCCTTGTATGCACACGCAGGGTCTGGAGGCTTTGGACAGGGAGCCTATCTGATGTTCTAGTTTTCCCCATGACTGGGCCTGGAGGAAGCAATTGTTGAGACCACACACAGGTCCATGTACAGGGGACTCAGCCAGGCTCAGAGAAGGCATGCCTACCCAGTCCCCTTAGGCAGCCAGGGCCAGGCCCTGAGGCCTCCTGTCAGCTGGGACCCCTGTCCTACAGAAACCCCCAGACATGGTCTCACATCGCCCCCGGCTGGTCTCCACGAGAACCCCTCCTTCGTTCCCTTTGTGCTCAAATCTCTTTTTCTCCTGCTTCCCTGATGCTTGTGTTCCCATCAAATGAGAGTGGCCTTCCAGGGAAGGACAGAGATGCCATGCTGGTGTGCTGTCCCTGATAATGCATCCTCTGTGGATGGGAGTCAAGGGGAAGGACACAGGCAGTCCTGACCCGGGAAAGCCTGTGAACTGCTGTGGAGCTGAGGACAAGACACAGGGAACAGAGAACAGAGGGGATCTGTCCCCGGGAGGGGCTCAGAGGAGGTGGGCTGACTCTGGGGGCAGAGTGTGGACAGGAGCTCACTTAGGGGACACACACCTTCACTGAGGAGGACACACATTGTGGGAATGTGAGGCCTTTCTGGAGCAGGACAGACAGGACTCAGCAAACCCTGATGCAGCTGCTGCAGGTGTGGGGATAGAATAGGACCTGGGCAGGGCAGGGACCACTACGGCGCCATCCTGTGACCTCCACTCCATGTGCTGGGAGACTTTTAATACCAGCTATGCCTGTCATCAGTGCTTCTTATTAGAGATATAGCTCTGAGGGAAGTTCCAGGACAGAACTTGAGACAGGGATACCTGGAAAGGGACACTGGGCAGAGGGGCAGCTGGAGGAAGATGGCAGCAGAGGAAACAGGGAAGGGAGAAATGGCACAAGTCCCCGGATAGGGCATAGGGAGATGACTGACTGGACCCTGGACTATGGGAGAGGGAGGGATGGTCCAGAGTGTCAGGTGGATGGATCGTGATACTACAGAGATAGGGGTGCCCTGAATGTCACAGGTGAGGTCAGGTGGGAGAGCAGGTGGAGGGCAGGTGATGGGTCTGCTGTCCCTGTGTCACATTGAAACCATGATGTGAAGTGTGGAGAGGTGTAGAAATGTCACAGACAATCAAGGCTGCAGGAATGCCTTTCCTCCCCTATAGGAAGAATGCAGGTGTTACAGTAACTGCCTACCTGAGAGCTTTGTCTTCATCATTCATTCATCCATTCAATCACTCACTCATTCATTCTTTAAGCAAATATATATGGAATGTCCACATGTGTCAGACTGGAAGTATAATGGGGGCAAGGACAGGGTCTAGGTCATGGCAGCAGGAGGAACTGATGATTGAGCATGATGGCGATGGTTCCATGGCTACTCCAGGGTCTGAGGACTTCACTGTGTCCCCCAGAGGTGCTGAGGGCTAAGATGTGTGAGTCTCCCACGGAGTCTTCCCTCCCAGGCATGCAGCTTGGGGCAGAGGTAGTTGTCTCCGTGCCTGCAAGGACCTGCAGGTTTACAAGGCTCTCATTCCCTGAGACACCTCACCTTTGACCTGTTTGGGGTCCAGGTGCAAGAGGAGGCAAAGGGAGGAGGTCACAGTTCCAGTCCTGAGGACACCGCCATGCACTGAGCTCTGAAAACTTCAGACTCTGTGCTCCACTATTGATAGAATCCTGGTGGCACTGAAAACCTCTCCTTTCTCCCCATCAATGGTTTTGGGGAACAGACTGTTTTGTTCAGCCCCTGCAAGTGTTTTTTCCCTTTTTCTTTGTCTCCAGCTACTTTTGCGGGGGGACTGCTTTTCTTGCACGATCCTGATGCACTGTACTCCCCCCACCTCCTTCTCTTTCTCTTTCTGTCTTCCCTCAGCGAAAATGGCTCCGTACCCTCTGCAGATTTTCTCTCCCCCAGATGACCGCTCTGCATCGCATACCTGTACAGTTCTGTGGCTCAAGTTGCACAGATTGTTGCCTTAACCCTCAGATCAATTTCCTAAGTGTTCAAAATAGCTTGGTGCTGATGTAGCTGCATTTCAGGGATATGGCAAGCTCAGGGTCTCCATGCTGCTCTGCCATCCTAACTCCTCCTCCCCCAAATCAGGTTTTTACTTAGTCTTTTGAAGATGCATTTTTAAATGCTTATTTATTTTTGAGAGAGAGAGAGAAGAGAAGGGGAGGGGCAGAGAGAGACAGAGACACAGAATCTGAAGCAGGCTCCAGGCTCTGAGCGGTCAGGACAGAGGTTGATGAGGGGCTCGAACTCACGAGCTCTGAGATCATGACCTGAGCCGAAGTCAGACACTTAACCAATTGAGCCACCCAGGTGCTCCGACAATCAGGATTTTGATAAGAAAATAGAACAATCCACTTACTAACCTTTACATGAAAGTGGATAATACACAAATATGCAAAGGAGAAATGACACGTGGACAAAAATCAAAAATGAAAAAAAATAATACTCTTAACCTCTCTTAATAATAAATAAAAGCATACTTTACTAGGAAATAGAAATGGTTTCATTTAAAAAATAAACAAATTTCCAAAAATAAAAGCAGACCAATTTCCTTAGAAAAAGAATAGATAATTTATTAGGAACTTTTCCACAAAAAGGCATAAGACGTGATTAACTTCACCAAAAACCACTAGCAATCTTCAGAGATCATAATTTCATTTGCTTGCTTCGTATATATATATATATGAAGCATATATATTTATATATGCATATAAGCATAACATATATGAAGCATATATGTATATATGAAGCATATATATATATATATATATAAATCATCAAAAAACAATGGAAAACTTAAATTCTTATGGAAAGAAATATACAGTGATACAAACACTTGGCACATAAAATACAGAAAAAGGAAAATTGTGGAATATTATGAAATATTGACATAAATATTCTAAATAAAATATCAATAGTGGGATACCCTTGTCAGACTAAAATAGTCATAGTATGACCACATGTGAGTTTTGCAAATATGGAGTGGGATTACATATGGGTGATTCCTCTAAGGTAAGACAACAAATTAGTAAATCAACAGATGAAAATCACGTGATCTCTCTGGACTGTGAAAAGTCATTTGCATAATTGAAAGCAAAGTTTTTAAAAATTATTTTATTTATTTTTTAAAATTTGCATCCAAGTTAGTTGGCATATAATGCAATAATGATTTCAGGAGTAGAATCCAGTGATTCATCTCCTACACATAACACCCATAGCTCAACCCAAGTGTCCTCCTTAATGCCCCCTTGCCCATTTAGCCCATCCCCCCAATAACAACCACTCCAGCAACCCTCAGTTTATTCTCTGTATTATAAGAGTCCCTTATGTTTTGTCCCCCTCCCTGTTTTTATATTATTTTTACTTCCTTTCCCTTCTGTTCATCTATTTTGTATCTTAAATTCCGCACATGAGTGAAGTCATATGACATTTGTCTTTCTCTGACTAATTTTGCTCAGCATAATACCCTCTAGTTCCATCCACATTATTGCAAATGACAAGATTTCATTCTTTTTGATTGCTGAGTAATACTTCATTGTATATATGTACCACATCTTAATCCATTCATCTGTTGATAGACATTTGGGCTCTTTCCTTACTTTGGCTATTGTCAATAGTGCTTCTATAAACATTGGGGTGCATGTGCCCCTTCAAAACAGCACCCCTGTACCCTTTGGATAAATACGTAGTATTGCAATTGCTGGGTCGTAGCGTAGTTCTATTTCTAATTTTTTGAGGAACCTCCATACTGTTTTCCAGAGTGGCTACACCTGTTTGCATTCCCACCAGCAATGCAAACGTGTTCCTCTTTCTCCCCATCCTCACCAACATCTGTCTTTGCCTGAGTTTTTATTTTAGCCATTATGACAGGTGTGAGGTGGTAGCTCATTGTGATTTTGACTTGTATTTCCCTGATGATGAGTCATGTTGAACATTTTTTTCATGTGTCGGTTGGCCATCTGGATGTCTTCTTTGGAAAAGTGTCTATTCATGTCATTTCTTCACTGGATTATTTGCTTTTTGGGTGTTGAGTTTGACAAGTTCTTTATAGATTTTTGATACTAACACTTTATCTTTTATGTCATTTGCAAATATCTTTTCCCATTCGTAGGTTGCCTTTTAGTTTTGTTGATTGATTCCTTCGCTGTGCAGAAGCTTTTCGTCTTGATGAAGTCCCAATAGTTCATTTTTGCTTTTGTTTCCCTTGCCTCTGGAGACATATTGAGTAAGATGTTGCTGCAGTGGAGGTCAAAGAGGTTTTTGTCTGCTACTTCCTCTAGGATTTTGAAGGCCTCCTGTCTTATGTTTAGGTCTTTCATCCATTTTGAGTTTATTTTTGTGTATGATGTGAGAAAGTCGTCCAGGTTCATTCTTCTGCATGCCATTGTCCAGTTTTCCCAACATGATTTGCTGAAGAGACTGTCTATTCCATTGGATATTTTTTCCTACTTTGTCAAAGATTAATTGGCCATACGTTTGTGGGTCCATTTGTGGGTTGTCTATTCTGTTCCATTGATCTGAATGTCTGTTTTTGTGCCAGTACCATACTGTCTTGATGATTACAGCTCTGTAACACATCTTGAGGTCTGAAATTATGATGCCTCCAGCTTTGATTTTCTTTTTCAGGATTGTTTTGGCTCTTCAGGGTCTTTTCTAGTTCCTCACAATTTTTAGGATTTGTTCGTTCTAGCTCTGTGAAGAATGCTGGTGTTATTTTGATAGAGATTTCATTGAATATGTAGATTGCTTTGGGTAGTATTGACATTTTAGCAATATTTGTTCTTCCAATACATGAGCATGGGATATTTTTCAATTTTTTTGCGTCTTCTTCAATTTCTTTCATAAGCTTTCTATAGTTTTCAGTGTGTAGATTTTCACCTCTTTGGTTAGGTTTATTCCTAGGTATTTTATGGGTTTTGGTGCAGGTGTAAATGGGTTTTATACTTTGACTTCTCTTTCTGTTGTTCATTATTGGTGTATAGAAATGCAACCGATTTTTGCGCATTGATTTTATATCCAGCAACTTTGCTGAATTCATGGATCCGTTCTAGCAGTTTTTTGGGTGAATATTTTGGATTTTCCATATAGAGTGTCATGTCATCTGTGAAGAGTGAAAGGTTGACTTCCTCCCTGCATATTTGGATGCCTTTTGTGTCTTTGTGTTGTCTGATTGCTGAGGCGAGGACTTCCAATACTATGTTAAACAACAGTGGTGAGAGTGGACACCTCTGTTGTGTTCCTGACCTTAGGGGGGAAGCTCTCACTTTTCCCCATTGAGGATGATATTAGCGGTGGGTCTTTCATATTTGGCTTTTATGATATTGAGGTATTATCCTTCTATCCTTACTTTCTTGAGGGTTTTTATCAAGAAAGGATGCTGCATTTTGTCAAATGCTTTCTCTGCATCTATTGAGAGGATCATGTGGTTCTTGTCCTTTCTTTTATTAATGTGATGTATAACATTGATTGATTTGCAGATATTGAATCAGTCCTGCATGTTAGGTATAAATACCACTTGATTGTGATGAATAATTCTTTTAAAGCATTGTTGGATTGGTTGGTTAGTATCTTGTTGAGAATTTTTGCATCCATTTTCATCAGGGAAATTGGACTATAGTTCTCCTTTTTAGTGGAGTCTTTGTCTGGTTTTGGAATCAAGGTAATTCTGGCCTCATGGAATGAATTTTGAAGTTTTTCTTCCATTTCTATTTTTTAGTACAGCTTCAAAAGAACAGGAGTTACCTCTTCTTTAACTGTTTGGTAGAATTTTCCTGGAAAGCCATCCAGCCCTGGAGTCTTGTTTTTTGGGAGGTTCTTTATTACTAATTCAATTTCTTTACTGGTTATGGGTCTGTTCAAATAATCTATTTCTTCCTGTTTCAGTTTTGGTAGTTTATATGTTTCTAGGAATTTTTCCATTTCTTCCAGATTGCCCAGTTGTTGACATACAATTGCTCATAATATTCTTCTTCTTCTTCTTCTTCTTTTTTTTTTTTTTTGTATTTCTACAGTGTTTGTGGTGACTTCTCCTTCATTTCTGATTTTATTTATTTTGGTCCTTTCCTTTTTCTTTTTGATCAAACTGGCTAGGGGTTTATCAATTCTGTTAATAATTTTAAAGAACCAGCTCCTGTTTTTATTGATCTGTTCTACTATTTTTTTGATTTCCATAGCATTGATTTCTGCTCTAATCTTTATTATTTCATGTCTTCTGCTGGTTTTGGGTTTTATTTACTGTTCTTTTTCCAGCTCCTTAAGGTGTAAGGTTAGGTTGTGTATCTGAGACCTTTCTTCCTTCTTTAGGAAGGCCTGGATTGCTATATACTTCCCTCTTATGACTGCCTTTGCTGCATGCTAGAGGTTTTGGGCTGTCAGATTATCATTTTCATTGGCTTCC
Source organism: Panthera uncia (assembly GCF_023721935.1). Taxonomy (NCBI): domain Eukaryota; kingdom Metazoa; phylum Chordata; class Mammalia; order Carnivora; family Felidae; genus Panthera; species Panthera uncia. The sequence goes on along the minus strand of NW_026058225.1, from coordinate 10,391 downwards.
ATGTACTTTTTAATTTCCTATTTAACTTCTTGGTTAACCCATTCATTCTTTAGTAGGGTGTTCTATAATTTCCAGGTATTCATTGTCTTTCCAAATTTTTTCGTGTGTTTGATTTCGAGTTTCATAGCATTGTGGTCTGAAAATAAGCATGGTATGATCTCTGTCTTTTTGAACTTGCTGGTGGTTGATTTGTGACCCAGTATGTGATCTATTCTGGAGAATATTCCATGTGCACTCGAGAAGAATGTGTATTCTGCTGCTTTAGGATGAAATGTTCTGAATATATCTGTTAAGTCCATCTGGTCCAGTGTATAACTCAAAGTCATTGTTTTCTTGTTGATTTTCTGTTTAGATGATCTGTTCATTGCTGTTTAGTGGGGTATTGAAGTCCCCTACTCTTATGGTATTATTATCAATGAGGTTCTGTATGTTTGTGATTAATTGATTTGTATATTTGGGTATCTACACATTGGGGATATAAATGTTTACAATTCTTAGATCTTGTGGATAGACCCCTTATTTTTAATATAATGCCCTTCTTCATCTCTTTTTACAGTCCTTATTTTACAATCTAGATTGTCTGATATAAGTATGGTTACTCTGGCTTTCTTTTGGTGACTATTAGCATGATAGATGGTTCTCCATCCCCTTACTTTCAACCTGAAGGTGTCTTTAGTTCTAAAATGGGTCTCTTGTAAACAGCATATAGATGGATCTTCTCTTCTTATCCATTCTGTTATCCTATGTCTTTTGATCGGAATGTTTAGAACTTTGAAATTTAGAGTGAGTACTGAAAGATATGAATTTAGTGCCATTGTGTTGCCCGTAGAATTGGAGTTTCTGGTGGTGTTCTCTGGTCCTTTCTACTCTTTGTTGCTTTTGGCCTTTTTTGTTTTGTTTTGTCTTTTCTTCTCTCAGAGACTCCCTCTTAAAGTTTCTTGCAGGCTGGTTTAGTGGTCACAAACTCCTTTAGTTTTTGTTTGTCTGGGAACTTCTTTATTTCTTGCATATTTTTCCAATTCAGCACATTGAATATGTCCTGCGACTCTTTTCTGGCCTGCTAAGTTTCTGTGGATAGGTCTGCTGTGAACCTGATATGTCTTACCTTATAGGTTAAGGACTTTTTTTCCCTTGCTGTTTTCATAATTCTTTCCTTGTCTATTTGGTGAATTTGACTATGTTATGCCTATTGATAGTTGGTTTTTGTTGAATCTAATGGGAGTTCTCTGTGCTTCTTAGATTTTGATGTTTGTGTCTTTCCCCAGGTTAGGAACATTTTCCATTATGATTTGCTTGCATGAACTTTCTACTTGTTTTTCTCTCTTTTTATCTTCTGGGACTCCTATGATTTGGATGTTATTCCTTTTTAGTGAGTCACTGAGTTCTCTAATTCTTATATTGTGCTCTTTTGCCTTAGTTTCTCTCCTTTTTTCTGCTTCCTTATTCTCCATAATTGTATCTTCTATATCACTAATTTGCTTTTCTGCTTCATCCATCCTTGCAGCCATGACATCAGTTCGAGATTGCAGCTTAGTTATAGCGTTTTTAATTTCGTCCTGACTAGATTTTATTTCTTTTATCTCCACAGAAAGGGATTCTATTCTTTTTTTTCAACTCCAGTTAATATTCTTATTATCATGATTCTAAATTCTAGTTAAGACATCTTACTGATATCTGTGTTGATCAGGTCTCTGGCTGTCATTTCTTCCTATTCTTTCTTTTAGCATGAATTCCTTTGTTTTGTCATTTTGGAGGAAGAAAAAGAATTAATAAAATAAAAAATAAAAATTAAAAAGATTAAAAACAAACAAAAAATCAAATAAAAGAAGCTAGATCCTAGGTATGCTTTGGTCTTGTTGTTGAAAGAAGCTTGATTGAACAGAGAAAAAAGGGAATGGAAAGAAAAGAAAAAAAAATAATGTTTAAAAATTAAGAAAATGTATACAATAAAACAGAATAAAATGAGTTGAAGAAGGTAAAATAGAATAAAAAATAAATTTCCAAAAATTATAGTCAAAAAATTTAAAAAATTATATGAAAGTGGAAAGTAAAAAATAATTTTTTCTCTTTCTGTATCCAAGAATAAGAAAGAAGAGAAAAAAAAAAAAAAAAAAAATACAAAACAAAGAAATGAATAGATGGACCAGCAAACAGAATGAAATCCGAATGAAATTACATCCAGTTTCCCCTACAAGTCAAACTATGAAGCACTTTATAGTCCATACCCTAAGGAGTGGGAGAGACTTGTGGTGTTCTTCTAGGGCTTGGTTGGTGCAGTTGGTCGGGGCTTGGTGTCATGGCTCCATTCTCCACTAGGTGGTGCTACTTAACTTACTGAAGTGGATTGGTGTGGCACGGTGTGCGGGATGCGTGTTGATGCATGGGAGAGGTTAAAATGGCGTCACCTAACTTTCCAGTCTCTAGATCAGAACTTTGTGCTTTATCTGACTGGCAATCAAGCACCCCTCCTAGGTCTCTGGGGTCCTTCCATTCCCCACTTCTATAGTGTCCCTGTCCAAGACATCAGCCTGCCAGGCAGCACCTCCCTCCCAAATTTTATGTCATATGGGGCTGTATTTCTAAACCCTTCACTTCTGAGGGCCCTGCCACCTGGACCCGCTCCAACTCTTTCACGGATGGTCTCCCTAGGCCATGGCCAGATGCTGGCTTGCCCCCAGGAAAGCTCCTGCTATCACGCAGCTGTAGAGACTCAGAGGTGTGGCTGGATGCTGGCCTGCCACAGAATAAGTTTGTGCAATCGTGTAGTGGTAGCATTTCAACGCAATAACAACACACTACCCATGTCTGGTTTTGCCTCACCCTGGCGTTTCTGTTCCAATACCAGCAATTGTGTTCTCCGAGGTCCGCTGGGAGCTTTGCCTGTGGGGAGTCCGTACAACCTCTACCAAATGCCCTCCTAGCAGGGTACCAGGGAAACTGCTTCTCCCATGTGGCCCGTCGATCCCTCAGACCTCACTGCCTGTCCTTGGGAATTTGGTCTTCCCACCAGCACGCCGCCAGGTATTGCGCTGCAGTGTTTCCAGTGCTGTCCTGCCCTGGTAATAGAGTCATAATGATACTAAAACCCTTTCCTTTCTGCTTTCTGCTTTCTTCTTTCTCCCTTTCTTATTCAGGCACTTATGGGTGCTTCCACTCTTTCTCTCCAACTACTTTTGCGGGGAGTGCTTTTCCTGTATGTTCCTTCCTTTCTCTGTCCTCTGTCCCCAAATACCATTCCCTACCCTCTGTGGCTTCTCTCTCCCCCAGTTCACCTCTCCGTGCCAAGTACCTTCCAAGTTCTGTGGCTCAAGTTATGCAGATTGTTGTGTTAATCCTCAGAGCAATTTTCTAGGTGTGCTAGAAATAATGGTTTGGTGCTGATCTAGCTGCATTTTAGGGATGAAAGAAGCCTAGAACTTCCATGCTGCTCCACCATCTTGGTCCACTCCACCTGAAAGCAAAGCTCTAATAAAAACCACATAAAATGGAAGCAGACAGAGATTTTATAATGTGATAACACACTCTCTACCCACACATCAGACTCAGTCCCACAACCAGAAAATTAGCTAATGGGGTGGGGACGGGAGGACATTTCTATAAGATGAAAAGACTAATCTGAGCTAAACACCATTATTATGCAACATCTTTCTGCAAGTATTATACAATGAAAGTGAAGAAGAAAAGTCACTGGTTGGGTCTCAGCATTGATGGGAATGGACAGGGACTCATTTCAAATGACTGAAATATATGTTTCAGCTATAGGTAATCCAGGGCTTATGCTTCAGTGAGAGAAGAAATCATCCCAAAGAGCAAAAAAAGTACAGGCATTCTTATTGAAGACTAATAAGAGGATTAAATAGGTCTGGAAACTTCTAGAAATGGGTAAATGACCAAGGATGGAGACCCTGGATTCGTCAGAGGTCAGGTGAGAGTTGAGAACACTGGACCTACAACCCCCAGTCCGTGAACTTCGGTGCAAAGAAACCTCGTGTCTCAACCTGATGGGCAAGATGAGCTTCCTTGTGTCCTTTGAGACCCTTTGTCTAGGAAGGGGCTGCTGTGAGTGACATCGGGGACAGAAGGGAAGGAGGAGCCCTCACTCCCAGGTGGTGCTGCTGCGTGTACCAGGGCCCATGGTGGCAGTAGCAGGAGCATCAGAAGCAGAAGCCACAGGCTGAGCCTGGTAAGCTGCTGGGGCCTCGCCCTCCCTGAAGATGAGAAAGGGGTTCTGCTTTCAGTTCTCATGGGCCTGGGACTCTGTGTGAGCCCAAGATGCTGTCACAGCGGGGGTGAGGGGGCAGGGAGGAGCAGCCTTATCCTCAGACCTCAGCCCTGTGATGATCTCAGAGTGAGAGTTTCCAGACACGGAGTCAAAAAATGAATCAGGGTCCCCAGAGGATCTAACCATCATAATAGATGAGGATTTAGGGACAATTTATGGGAACTGTTATTATCAGGACACATATTGGACACGCCTGATGTGTCCTGACTCAGACAGAGCTGAATATTGTGTCCCTGTGTCTGCCATGACCTGTCATGGACCCTGTCCTCAGGACAGCCTGCCCCTGGAATGCAGGAATTTGTGCCCAGTTTGAGAAAATCACACAATATCTTGCTCCTAATGAGAGGCTTCAAGGAGAAATTTCAGAGAATGTGGAAAGACTGTAGACAAAATTCCTTGAGGTGGGTCTCAGACCCCAGTTTATATCAAAAAAGCAGCAGCTCAGATGGCCAAAAAGTCAGGGATAGATGGGAAGTCCCATTGCTGAGAGGACAGCAGGTTTTTGTCTCACTTCCCCACAGGCCTGGAGCACTGTGTCAGCACCTTGAGTAATGTCAACAGACTGGCAGTAATAATCAGCCTCGTCCTCAGCCTGGAGCCCAGTGATGGTCAAGGAGCCTGTGTTGCCAGACGAGGAGCCAGAAAATCTGTCAGGGACCCCTGAGGGTCGATCGCTACTATCATAGATGAGGAGTTTAGGGGCCTTTCCTGGAAGCTGCTGGTACCAGTTCACACCAGCAATACCGATGTTGTTGGCACTTCCAGCGCAGGAGATGGTGACCGTCTGGCCCAGGGCCCCAGACACTGAGGGCGGCTGAGTCAGCACAGACTGGGCCCAGGACTCTGGAAGGGGAGAGACAAAGAGAAGGTGATGAAGAATCAGGTCACACATGTTATCCCAGGACTGCTTCCCTTGTCCCCACATCTAGTCACCTGTGCAGTGAATGAGGAGGGTGAGGAGGAGAGGGGACTAGGCCATGGTCGAGATCATCACTGATCCTGCCTTCTGTGGCTGAACAGCTGAGCAGACATCCCGTAATCTGTTCCTTCTCCTTTTCATCCTCTGAGAGAGGGAGGGCCCATCCATGCAAATGAGACCCTCAGCTCTTCGACATTTCAATGTCACGCGGTCAGGTCCCTCTGCCTGAGGATGTCAGGGTGGAGGGAAGGGGAGGGGCTCTGTTGGGTAAGAGGGTGGTGAGGTCACAGTTGTGAGCCCTGAGCAGAGGGCACAAGCAATAGCAGGTGGCAGGTCCCAGCTCTGGTCATCTGTGACTCCTCAGAAACAAGTGATATGTGCCCCCTGGTGTCCAGGCCTGGACACAACATTATGTGACATGGTGACTAGAGCCCATCAGAGAGAGTTCCTGCCTCCTCACTGCTGTGTCCACTGTCCCATTCCTTCAGGCCAGGCCAGGTGTCCCCCTGTGTGACTTCCCATCACCTCAGGACACACTGTGTTCTACTCAGGCTCCACATAGTGAGCGTGTCCACGGCTCCCTTGGCTGTTGATGGGGCAGGACTAAGGTGGTGACTCTTGTACAACCACACAGATGAGGATCAGGGCCAGAACAGTGATGGGTCCACATTGGCACCTGGCCAGTTCTGTGCAGGAGGCTGATTTCTTTCCTCTGCTTGTTTCCTTTCTGGTTTCAAAGTTATCCTTTCCCAGAAGTTCCCTCAGCACCGAGGAGACAGGGAGCCCTTTCCTCCAGGTTGTGGGTAGACGCCCTCGTGTGCCTTCCTAGGGGGGTTACACACTGACCATCTTCGTCGTCTGTCACTACTTCCACCTCCGCGAAACAACAGTTCTCCACACACTGTGGTTAGTGATTCCCTCCTAGGATCTGTCCCTCCAGCACACAGACCCAAGTCTGCAGGAGCCCGAGTGTGGCCCTGACCTCAGAGCACGAAGGGCAAACCTGCAGGAAGCTCCAGGAGGGAAGGAGTGACAGCTGCGGGTGCTCTGACGGGAACCTCGTCGCAGACTTCATGTGTCTGTCACCACTTGGACAACTGCTACCTCAAAATGAATGTGGGTGATTTTATACAAAATTCAGTTCAGCAAGAATTATTTAAACTCAATGACACTGTTAATGGGAAGATGCGGGTACAATCATGAGTATGTTTTCATAGATTCGTGCTTATTGCAGAGAAATTATGGATTGAAATAGTAGTTGAGAAAATGGATGAAAACCTAATGGAAAAGATGTGACTTTAGTTCTTGGTTTAATCGGGGTCTTGTAAACTTGTTTCTAAATCACTTCATGCTTTTGGGCACCTGGGTGGCTTAGTTGGTTAAGCATCCAACTTCAGCTCAGGTCATGGTCTCACAGTTCATGGGTTGGAGCCCCGCATCGGGCTCTATGCTGACAGCTTGGAGTTTGGAGCCTGCTTTGGATTCTGTATCTCCCTCTCTGCCCCTCCCCCACTCATGCTCTCTCTCTCTCTCTCTCTCTCTCTCAAAACTAAATAAACATTATAAATTTAAGAAAAAAAAATAAAAAAATAAATCATTTTTATTACTGTTGTTATTATTAATTTATTTTTTAATCATGACTTTGTATATTAGGTCTGGTCCTTCAAGTAGAAGGAAAGCCCAACATGGTGTCCAGGGAAGCACCATTAGTAGCCTGTTCCTGTGAACTTCAGACTCATCTCAGTGATGGAATTTAACACAGAACTTCCAGGATGGACTGACTAGGAGTCAGACTCATCTCAGGGGTGGGTAAAACAATCGTTGCTGTGTTTTGTGTGTCCTGTATGTTCAAGATAGAGCAATTAATTGCTCATTCAGTCACCCATGACCAGAGGAATGTATTTCTATTACCCAAGGCCAATTTGACCCAGAAAATTCTTTCAAAGATCCCACATTTGACTCTGGGTGAGGTGGAGATAAGGGGCACTATGTCCCTGAGGTCACAGTCCCTGTAGCCCTTGGTTGGATCGACTTTTCAACAGAGGTCCATCCTGGCTGGAGGTGCCACTGGAGTGTCACAGGAGTGACAGTTCAGCCCTGAGAGCGCAGGGAGACTGTGTTACGTCCCCAGGGCCTTGAGCTCTGTGGGAGCAACACTGAGGCTGCTATCCCACAATCAACGTGCTGATCAGCTTCAGGCATGGACTGGAGTTCAAAGATTATTAGGGCTGAACTGCCCACGGAGATAGAGACTTGCCCTGGGATTCCTGAGCATCAGCCTTGTCCCAGGAGAGCAGGTGTTCGCGGCACGTCCTGCCCTGGTGACAGGATCCCAGTCACACTCGATGTCCATGGTATTTCCTGCTGAAAAGATTCTGCCTCCCGGAGGTTGTGACTCTGAGGATGGCTGGGTGAGCACAGGCTGAACCTGACTTCTGGAAAGACAGAGAATCCCAGAAACTGCAGAGTCCATGACAATAGACACTGAGAGAGAGGAGAGAGCCGTGTGTGTGTGTGTGTGTGTGTGTGTGTATGAAAGAGAGAGAAAGAAAGAACAAAAATACGCCCCAGTGCCCTCAGGAAGACTTTCACTCAGTGGCCAAGCATGAATACAAGTGTTCCCCTGTCCGTCTCTGATTTCTCAACTCCCTGAGTGTTGATCTCCATGCAAACTGATTCCTGGGGCTGGCTCATTGCAATACACACCAGTGTCCTGAAGCTTGGAGTTAAAGAAGGTCAGTGTCCTGAGTGCTATTTCTCTTGCGCAAGGATGGAATTTACACGAGGAGGAGGAATTTGGTGCAGATTAGCTCTGACAGTAATTCCACTGAATCAGAAGTTCAAGTCTTCTGGATGGAGAGACTTCTGTCCATTTTCATCCCTATAGACACAAAGCCCCGCAGCTTTGGGGTCTTCAGGTCTCAGCAGGCACAGGACCAGGGGTTACCACACATCCCCGTTATTCCCCCTCCCCCAACTCTTGCATCACAGCCATCCTCCCTGCACCTCCAGGATCCCCCGATGCCTCCCTTGTGTTGACCATGAGAGAGCATCTACTCTTATTCTGGCAAAGGGCCGATGCATGAGACTCCACTGATTGGAGCAAAGTGTGTGTGGCTGAGTGAGTACCCTGATGGTCTTAGGAAACAAATATTTTGGGGAACAAGAGAAGTTGGCATGTATTGAAATATGCAATCAATCTTTCCTTTTTTTGACTATTTCAACAGTGACCTTTTGTGGGTCCTCACTAATTCTGAAGAAGATAAATAAGTACACCAATAGCTCCAAGTCTGGATAAGCATTCATTTGTAAGAAATACAGTAATCGTGTCAGCATATTAGAGACTGATGGAGGCTGATGCTGCATAGGAGCTACAATCTGGGGATGACAGCAGGAATCAAACGATGAAGGGATTTCATGCTGATCCAATTTCTGCGACTTCTCCCTACAGATGGACACTGCACACTGGAAACTACAGCAAGATCGTTTCCAGTGTTCTCTAAAATCGTAACCTGGAGACAGCATTCACACCTGAATAGCCAGAGGGATAGACTGAAGCCTGAGGGAGGCAGGAACAGAGGGGAGAAAAGGTGGGGTATGGTATGCGGTGGGGGGGGGAGGGTATTGTCAGTGTAAGAAACAGTTGTGACCACTTTTTTGTCTTCAGAGAAAGAGAAAATTGTGTCTGTGACCAAGGTAGGTATTAACATATCAGCTATGGATGTATCATTAGTACAAAGAGTTACATTTAATGGATGAGTATGACTGTCATCATTTTCAGTTGAGACGATATTGTGAGATCTTAGAAACCGTGGGTTTCTGTCCCGATTCCTGGCATAGAGCTCCTGAAGCCTTCAGCATTTCCTAGGTGACAAGGCCACTAGGAGCATTTTTGTTTCAGTGAGGCAACCCTAGAAAGGCTCCTGGCTGGGGGTGGTCCCCAGAAAGTCTGAGCCATGACCAGACGCTTGGAATATCCAGCCTCCCCCTTGCTGGGAGGGGAGAAGAGCTGAATGTGGAGTCAATGGTTGATTACGTTTACATGAAGACTCAATAAAAATGCCAAAATATGGGATTCAAAGACTCCCACATAGGTGGACACATTCATATAGGGAAGGTGACACACCCCAACTGCACGGGGACGGGAGCTCTTGTTTGGGGGCTCCTGTCAGACCTCTACCCATGTGCTTCTTCGTCTGACCATTCATCCTACTCTTTCAGTATCATTCCGTGAACTGGCAAGTGGAAGTAAGAGTTTCCCTGAGTTCTGTGAGCAGCTCTAGCAAATTAATCAAAACTGCGGAGGGTGCATGGGAACCCCTGTTTGTATCACGTTGGACAGAACTTATGGGTTAACTACTATTTGTTATCGGCGTTGGAATAGGAGTTGTCTCCTGGGACAGAGCCCCTAACCTGTGCATCTGACACCATTTCCAGGCAGATAAGTTGAGTGTTACATTTATTTAAATTGTAGAACCCGCAACTGATGCTGTAGACAATCACTTGACAAACAAAGCATAGAATTGGTGACCCAAAGTGTGAGAAATAAAACATTCTGGATGAATAATAAAAGAGATACAGTGGGAGGGAAAAACTGAGGTCTTTTGCTTTTATATGATTCTTTCTTATTAATTTTCTCCACACCCTGGGGCATGTGCACTTGGGATCTATGCCCCCACCCACGTGTGCTCCTGGAACCCCTGTGCTGTCCCAGCAACAGTGTAATCTGTGTGTCACTCCTTTCTTCTCAAGGACAGGTCTCACCACAGAGGTGTCTCCCTTACAGGAGCCTCCACAGAAGCTTGTCAGGAAAAATACTCAGAGACTAGGTCTGTGGGTTCAGGAGTTTTTGCCTCACATCCTCCTTATCTGAGACGTTGTGACTAATGAAAGCCGCTCCCACTGCCATGAGCTGTAGCACAGTAATAGTCAGCCTCATCCTCAGGCTGCGGCCCAGAGAGGAGCAGAAGCCCTGCCTTGGCCGAGGCATCTTTGGATCCAGAGAAGCGGCGGGGGACTCCAGATACTAACTCCTTAATTGAGTCTGAGTAGTAGTACAGGAGATACTGGGGAGGGCTCCCTGGCTTCTGCTGGAACCAGTATATGATACAGCATTAACACCAAAGCCACTGCTCAGGGTGCAGGTGAGTCTGGCTGTCATTCCCAGAGATGCAGAGAGGGAGGGCAGCT
>NW_026058224.1:39530-51121 GCF_023721935.1 Panthera uncia | reverse complement strand
TTAGTAGAAGTGTGTGTGTGTGTGTGTGTGTGTGTGTGTGTGTGTGTAAAGGTTTTTCAAAGAGCGCTTCTCAATCAGGCTGGGTTGGTTGACAGCCTCTGAGCCCACACAGGGGTGGGCACATCCTTTATAGCATGAGAACAAGCGGAACTCATGCCCCACAGTAAGGGCCTTCTTCCTCTTTCTGGAAAAATAATAAAAATAATAATAATAACAGCATAAATCTCTGATCACTGCCAGCTCTCCTGCAGTGAGTTTACCCGGAAGAACTGTATCATTGAAAAATCATCCCTGGGGTGGGAATGCCCCAAGGTTCAACCTAGTCCAATGCTTGTTATTTAAAAACAAATTTTTTAATATTTATTTTTATTTTGGGGAGAGCACAGGTGGGGGAGGGGCGTCGAGAGGGGGATAGAGGACCTGAGGCAGGCCCTGAGCTGACAGGCTGACAGCAGTGAGCACAATGTGGGGCTCGAGCTCAAGAGCCGCGAAATCATGACCTGAGCCGAAGTCTGATGCTGAAACAACTGGGCCACCGAGGTGCCCCTACATATTCTTTTCTTTCTTTATTTTTTTGAGAGATAGAAAGTGAGTGGGGAAGGGGCAGAGAGAGAGAGGGAGACAGAGAATCCCAAGCAGGCTCTGCGCTGACAGGCGCGGGGCTCGAACCCACGAACCGTTGACATCATGGCCTGAGCTGAAACCAAGAGTCAGAAACTTAACCATGGAGCCGCCCAGGCGCCCCCAGAGGACATCGTTAACCCGAGTCGTACTTACCAACTTGGTGAGCAAGTTGGTGAGCACAAGGAGAAGGAGTCTGTTCAGCTGAATCTTGGTGTTATTCGCTCAAGCCTTTGTTCCGTGGACAAATGCCAAAGGCGGTTATTTTGTGGCTTGGGGAGAGGTCAGGGGAGCTGACAACCAGGCGAGCCTGAGTGTCCTTCTCAAGGTTGGGACCCTCTCTGTTGCTCATGGGAGGGTATTTGTGACAGTGTTAGGCAGACAGAGCAAACTTGGAATGGCTGTCAGGACAGGATTCTTCTGATGTGCACGTGAAATAACTGGGCATCTTTGTGGAGAATTAGCTAAACTACTACATAGTTATTTTCGCATTGGCATCCACTCTGCGTGGCCCAATGGCCTGCAGGGGCCTTCAGGCGACACTAGACCCTTCAACGGCCACGTGTCCTAGATTAACGGCCTGTGGTCATCAGGTAAGTGTAGGTTCCTGATAGGACTCCCCCAAAGGCCCTTGTGATGAGCTTTCTCTCCTGCCTCCCAGGGCCACGAAGCCTACCAAACCCGCTCTTTTTGTTTTGAATTTCCCAAGCTAGCTTTAGACCGGAAACCCCAAAGCCCTCTACCCACGGACCCTAATAAAGGCATGTGCCCCTTGCACTCCGCCTTGCCCTCCCCTCTGGGCTCCTCAAGGTGGCTCAGGATCTCCTCCCTGACTGGGGAGTAATGCACGAACTCTCTTTCAAACCTCCGGGTCTCCTACAACTGTGGCGCAACATCCAGCCCCCTGGGGCTGTGCTTAACAAATGTTAATTTAACAAAGACACGGCGATCTCTCTGAAATGCAGATTCCGACTCTCGAAATCTGCCAGGAAAGAAGGGATTCTGCAATTCCAGTAAGCCCCTGGGTGAACCTGGTTTCGAGAACACTTTTGACTAGGGGAGGCTCTAGACCAGCAGTGTCCCATGGAACGTTCTGTGCTGAGGATGGTGTTCTGTATCATGCTGCCCAGCACAGTAGCCACCAGGTACATGTGCCTACTGAGTCCTTGAAAGGTGGCAAGTGAGACTGCATAACTGAACTTTAAATGTTATTTTGTTACAGAACCAGGCTGGAACGCTGGCGGAAAAACCAAGCGGCACTCGGAGATCTTGGTGGATCAGAGATTTATTTAACACCGGTGGGCTCAGAGGAGACCGTTTCTCCAGCGATCTGAACGCCGAATGCAAGTGGGAAGGATAATTTATAGTTGTCAGCTTCCATATCCGTGGGGGTTTTCATGCGTGCGGCAAACAGGGCAAAAGAAGAACCTGGAAGAGGGGCGTCCAAGCCAGAGACCAGAGCTTGTTTCAGTCCCCTTGGCCACCTTTGGCCTACTTTATTCATTTCTCCATCAATTTAAGTTTAGTTATTTTAATGTTTATTTATTTTTGACAGACAGAGCATGAGCACGGGAGGGGCAGAGAGAGAGAGAGACAGACAGACAGACAGACAGAATCCGAAGCAGGCTCCAGGCTCCAAGCTGTCAGCACACAGCCCGACGCGGGGCTCGAACTCACAGACCACGAGATCAGGACCTGAGCCGAAGTCGGACGCTCAACAGACTGAGCCACCCAGGTGCCCCATGTTTAATTATTTTATTTTTTTAAAGGTTTTTTTTTTTTTTTCAATGTTTATTTTTGAAAGACAGAGACAGAGCACGAGCAGGGGAGGGGCAGAGAGAGAGAGAGAGAGAGAGAGAGAGAGAGAGACAGAATCCAAAGCAGGCTCCAGGCTCTGAGCTGTCAGCACAGAGCCCGATGTAAGGCTAGAACTCACAAACCGCGAGATCATGACCTGAGCCAAAGTTGGACGCTTAACCAACTGAGCCACCCACGTGCCCCAATTTTAATTATTTTAAATTTCAATAGCTAAGTCAGGCTAGTGGCTGCTTCATCGCACAGCAACAACTGCAGACTGAGTTCTGTATGGGCAGGGACCTTCTTCTTATCTTACTCTTGCGTCCCCATTAGCAGAGTGTCTGTTCTACACCAGGTCCTTAATAAATATTTGTTGACCGGGGCACCTGGGTGGCTTAGCCGGTTAAGCGTCCGACTTCAGCTCAGGTCGTGATCTTATGGTTCGTGAGTTCGAGCCCCACGCAGGGCTCTCTGCTCTCAGCACAGAGACTGCTTCAGATTCTCTGTCCCCCTCCTCCATCGCTTGCGCTCGTGCTCTCTCTCTTAAAAATAAATAAACATTGGGGCGCCTGGGTGGCTCAGTCGGTTAAGCTTCCGACTTCAGCTCAGGTCACGATCTCACGGTCCGTGAGTTCGGGCCCTGCGTCGGGCTCTGGGCTGATGATGGCCCAGAGCCTGGAGCCTGCTTCCGATTCTGTGTCTCCCTCTCTCTCTGACCCTCCCCCGTTCATGCTCTGCCTCTCTCTGTCTCAAAAATAAATGTTAAAAAAAAAAAAAAATTAAAATAAATAAATAAATAAATAAACATTAAAATAAATATTTGTTGACTACATTATTGCATAATGTAATTGAAAAGAGTTTTAAACCTTGTTTGTTAGGACCCTAGGGTTGTTAAGTGACCAAAACACACTTTATGGTTGTGAGACCAAAACCCACCTTGAACTTGAACCTGCCAAAGACTTCATGGGCTCTTATGACCCAATTGTAGAAAGATCAGGGGTGTAGCTGATCTTGGGGAGGGTTGGAGCCAGGAACTAATTCAACAACATACTTTCTCTTTAGCCTTTCGTCTGCGTGAAGGTTCATTCCCTCAAGGTAAGTCATCCTCCCTGGACTCAAACCAACATCACAGGTAGCTCTGGACATCTAAACATAGAAACTCCTTGATGAGGCTTTGGGATGATGGTGGGGTTCGTGGGGTCTGGAGCCGACGACCAAGAAAGAATTCTTGAAGATGTCTTTGGTGCGAAAAGGTGATTTTATTAAAGCACAGGGACAGGACCTGTGGGAAGAGTGGCCCAGGGATCCTGAGGACAGAATTGTTATATGCTTGGGAGCTTGGGGGAGGTCAAGTCCGGGGTAAGTTTCCAGTGCGATTTTCCTATGCTAAAGAAGATTCCCAGGATAGTGGAGGCCCAGCTATTGTCAAGCTAAGGTTGTTTTTCCCCTCTAGCAAAGCGTTAACATTAAGACAGCGGGGGACTTCCTGGGGAAACCTTTTACTCTGCTGGCCTCAAGCAGTTGCCAATGGGCTGCGGGTTATAAGGAAATTGAATTTTACCTGCCATTTCCTTTTTGCCTTTGTTCCCCACATCACTATGGGGGGTGATGTGGGGGCTCCAGGAAACAGAGTCTATAGGTTTCCGGAGATGAGGCTATTGATAAGACTACCTTTTTCTTGTAATTTACTAGGATATTTGTAAACTGATGGAGACGAATGTCCTGCAGGACGGTGATCTCTCTCAGTTAACCATTGGTTTTCCCCTTTCCTTTGTTCTTGGGCAGCCAGGAGTGCCTGAGGACTGTCACGCACATCCCACCTTGGGGGTGGGGGTGTTTGTGACCTGTCACCTTGACTTATGCTCCCCCATCAGCGCTGACCACACGAAATAGGGTTGTTTCCCACCAACTAGTCAGAAAACTCCCAGGGAATTTCCCTGATTGGCTGAGTTTGGGTCGTGTGCCGTTTCCTGAACCAATCGCTGTGGGCGGGGCCTTGGGATTCTAAGACTGGCCAAGCGAGACCCAAAGGTGTCCCTTCCTCCTTCGGGATGGCTTCCCCCAGATACACAAGGTTAGAGTGGAAAGAAGCAGTTCTCACAAAGATGGGGTATGCTTTTCTGGGCAACTAGAAGAATCAGCGTGGACGGAAGGGCGGAGGGAGGGCTCCCAGCTTCTGTAAATGGTTGTTGAGAGACATGTTGTCTACACTAAGGACGCGGAATTGCCTTCTCGGATTATATCCAAAGGCATAAAGAAGATAACAAGATTCCATTTTCCGGACTGGTTTCGCTGTACTCTCCTGTCCCTGCGGTGTTAGTGAAGCCATGGGGTTCTAGAAACCAAGGCCCCTCAAGGGAAGGCACTATTTGAACTGGAAAAACGAGCAAGAGTTTGTTGGATGGAGAAGCGGAATGAGGGAAAGAACATTCCAGGGAGGGGAATGGCATATGCAAAGGCAAGGTGGTGAAGGAGCGTGGGGAGGTATGAAGAGTCTGCTAGACAGGGCACATGGGAATGGTGGGAAAGGAAGCAGGAAGTAGATTTGAGGCCCGGTTGCAGGCCGGGCTCAGTGAAGGAGCCTGGGCTTTCAGCTGTGAGAAACAGGAAGCCATTTGGAGGACTTAAGCAGGGGGGTGGTGTAGTCAGAGCCGTGTATGTTCTAAGAGATTGCTGTGGCTGGATTTGGAGGATGGCCAAGCTGGTGACAGGAGGCAGGGTGGCAAGGATGAGGCTGTCCCAATATGTCTCGAAGGACCGGCCGCCTCCAAGGTGGGCGGCGAAACACCAAGCTGGGCTCAGGCTGCTGGTGCCCTCTCTCCCCATCTTCTGCTCGGCCCTGCCCTGGCCGGATCCAGTTCTCATCTGAGCCACTTGCCAGCGCTGGGCAGGTTGCCCTGAGCCCTGAGCCTCACTTTCCTCATCTGGAAAATGGGAGTAAGGAATTCCCGAAATGCAGGGTGGTTGTGAGTTTGTGAAGCTGAAATGGATGTGATTGACGGCCCCAGGCCAGCAGACGCCAGACCTGCCCACAGTAGGCGATGAACAAATGTTTTTCCTTTTTAAATTTTTTTTAACGTTTATTCATTTTTTGAGAGAGAGAGAGAGAGAGTAGGGGAGGGGCAGAGGGAGAGGGAGACACAGAATCCAAAGCAGGCTTCAGGCTCTGAGCTCTCAGCACAGAGCCCGACTCAGGGCTCGAACTCATGGACCGTGAGATCATGACCTGAGCCAAAGTCGGAGGCCCAATGACTGAGCCACCCAGGCGCCCCTGTTGCTGTTGCTTGTTATGTGTTGTGGCTCCTGAGTTCATTTGCATGGAGAAAGGTTGAACACTGAAGACATGAGAAAGAAATAACTTTCAAAACACTGAAGCTTCTGGGGCGCTTGGGTGGCTCGGTCTGTTAAGCGTCTGACTTCGGCTCTGTTTGTGATCTCTAGGTTTGTGAGTCAAGCCCTGAGTCAGGCTCACTGCCGACAGAGTGGAGCCTGCTTCGGATCCTCTGTCCACCCCCCCACCCCCACCCCGCCCTGTGTGTGTGTGCACGCTCTCTCTCTCTCACAAAAATAAACATTTAAAAGCAAAAACAGCTCTGTAACTAGGTCAGGCTGACTACTCCTGAATTCCAAGGTAACAAAAACCCCTTCAGCCCACAAGCCCAGGGCTCACTCTCCTCCTAGGACACTCAAGTGTCTAAGTTGGAACGTGCCAGAAGAGGCTAGTTTCCAAAAGCATTTCTCTGGAGTCCGGGCTGGAGTCTCTGGGGAGAACGAGGGCATTGGGCTACATTTTAGCCTGGGTCTTGGAATGACCTGTTTGCTGGGCCTGACAGCCACATGTCCCTGTGGAAAAACCCCAGCGTGGAGCCAGGACAACCCAGGCCTGAGACCTCCAAGTTCTGCGAGTTCAAGAAAGTTGCCTCACCTCGGTGGGCCTCAGTTTCTCCATTTGGAGGATGGGAACAGTACTGACGACATGGGGCCGTTGTAGGGATTAAATCAGCGAATGCATGTGGCACAGGGGTCACACGGCTGTGCCTCCAGTTTGGGATCAGAAATGTGCATTTATTTAAAAAAATTTTTTTAATGCTTATTTACTTTTGAGAGAGAGAGAGACAGAACATGAGTGGGGGAGGGGCAGAGAGAGGGAGACACATTCTGAAGCAGGCTCCAGGCCCTGAACTGTCAGCAGCACAGAGCCCGATGCGGGGCTCGAGCTCACAGACCATGAGATCTTGACCTGAGCCGAAGTCGGATGCTTAACCCACTGAGCCATCCAGGCAGCCCCAGAAATGTGCACTTATTGAGTCCCTATGATGTGTAAGCTCCTCGCTAAGTGCTGACAATACACAGACAGATAAGATACGGATCCTTGGCTTCCCAGGCTGGGAGCACAGATACCCGAATGAATACACAATAAATGATGTTGTAAGATAGTCACTGCTCAGTACTGCCCCCCTCTGTAAAAGATGTGTCAGGGTCTGTTGCATATGATTTTTCCACATAAGTAAAGGTATATTTCATGGTGATATTCTTGCCGCCGAGCTGAGCCATGGCCTGAGGATCTTCCTGCCCAGATCTTCCTTCCCCGGGCTGTTCTCAGGTATCAGACCCGCACCACAGTCTGAAGCCTCTTCCTGTCCAGTCTTGCTTCGTCTGTCTTTCTCCTCTCCAGAGCCTTTCTCCATCAATCCCATGCCCTTCTGATTTCATCCATTCTGATTCTTCCTGCATCGCGGAGGATCTGAAGTCGGTGAGCAGAACATCCTGGCTCACAGTGATGCCTGATGTGTGAGTGACTAGGGTGAGAAATGGGGAATAGCGCCCCTGGCGGAAGAATTGAGGGGACAGGGCATGGCTGGTGAGGAAATGGGTTCAAAAGTGACTGGTTGGTTCCAGTCCCTTCTGGTGTTCAGTCTTGGGTGACTCGCTTAACCCCTCTGTGCCTGTTTCCACGGCTGAAAATGGGAGTCATGAAGTTATGACTTCCTTCCTAGGGCTGCTGGATTAAATGAGATAATCTACACCCAATGGCTTAGAGTGGGTCCTTGAGAGAGCCGAAGTGCAGGACCAGCAGCGCACCTGCCTGGAGTCCCGTGGGGGCCAGATTGGCTTCACGTTTCTGGGGCCGCTGCAGACTCTCAGAGAATTCCAAAGCTTCTCTTGCAGAAATGAGACCTTGGCGGAGGGGGCGGGGGGGGGGGGGGGGCAAAGGTCGCTGTCTGCTCTGCCCACAAGTATGGCTCTGGGAGAAGGGTCCACCTCATGGGTATTTTGGCTGGGATGTGTGGTGTCTCCATGGCAGTTTGACCATTATCTGGGTCATCCGATCCCGGGGACCTGCCAAATCAGATAATTTGGGTGGTTTGCCTGTCTCTCTGGATCAGATGTCCTGAGTAATGGCCCTTGTCTCCACCTGGCTGGGTCCTCCGCAGACAATCCCCCTTTCAGTGAGCCTGAAATGAAAGCTGGTTTCAGCTGCTATGTTCAAGGTCAAGGCTTAGGAGAGGATGTCAATTTAGAAGCCCACAGTTACCCTCTTTATTACATGGCTCCCTCCATGACCGTGCATAAGCATCGGTAACTAATAAAGGGTGAAATACTACGATTGGCAAATGGTTTACATTAAACATTTTAATTGTGTAATATACAACCATAAGCGTACAAACAATGCATACAGCTCATACATTTTCACAAGAACACACCCTTGAAGCCAGTAGTCAGACCAACAAAAGGAACACTTTCAGTTCCCGGAAGAGCCCCCCCCCCCCGCCACCCCCCACGCCACACCAGACGTATTTCCAACCTCTCCCTGAAGCATAAACACTATTCTGACTTCTGGCATCCTGGTTACTTTTGCAGTGAACTTTATAGGAATATCAGCAGACAGCAACTTTGGGGCTGGTTGGTTTTGTTTGCACCGTTTGTGACATTCATCTGTGTGGTCGTGGTGACAGACGTGTGTTCATTCTCATTGCTGGAGAGTATTCTGTTGAAGGAATCCAACATTATTTGTCCATTCTTCCACCAATGGACGTTTGGGTTGTCTCCAGTTTCAGGGCTGTTACAAATAGTGCATTCTCGTTGGTGTATTTTTGAAGATGCATGCATATATGTGTCAGGCATCAGAGTTTTTACTATTTAAAAAAGTATAAAATAGAAAGTGATGCCCTTAAGCCATTATTGTTCTCGATCTCTTTCATGGTGATATAAATATGCCTTGGGATTAGGAAAGGAAGGGGTGAAGCCACATCAGGATGCGTCCCGCTGCCTCTGGGATCTGTGTCTCTGTTTTAGCAGGTGTCCCGTGTGACCATTGTGGGTTCCCCGGAAGGAAGTGAGGGTTTCTGCAGGTTTTTGTGGGAAGCCCCATACATCGCCTTACCCAGAGGGGGCCCTCCACACCCCTCCCGTCCTCAATACTGCCTCCCATGCTCCCCACGACCTCAGACAGCTTACCCTACCTCTCTAACTTCAGGGGTTTCATCTGTAAAGACCAGTTAAAAATGGCTGATCTTTGGGGTGCCTGGCTGGCTCAGGCATTAACACATGC
Organism: Panthera uncia; assembly: GCF_023721935.1. NCBI lineage: Eukaryota > Metazoa > Chordata > Mammalia > Carnivora > Felidae > Panthera > Panthera uncia. Next base: position 42,150 of record NW_026058224.1, on the reverse strand, counting down.
AACTCTTGATTTTGGGGTTGTAAGTTCGAGCCCCACGTTGGGTGTAGAGATTAATTAAAAATGAAATCTTTATTTTTTTATTTTTATTTTTTAATGTTTATTTATTTTTGAGACAGAGAGAGACAGAGCATGAACGGGGAGGGGCAGAGAGAGAGGGAGACACAGAATCAGAAGCAGGCTCCAGGCTCCGAGCCATCAGCCCAGAGCCCGACGCGGGGCTCGAACCCATGGACCACGAGATCGTGACCTGAGCCGAAGTCGGATGCCTAACCGACTGAGCCACCCAGGCGCCCCTAAAAATGAAATCTTTAAAAAAAAAAAAGAGATGGCTGATCTTCTTGGATGTCTCCGATTCTCAAACAATTTCAAATTAACTGCCATTGACAATTATGATATAAAATACAAATAGCTATCATTTGTTGAGTGCTTCCATTTCTGTAAACAATTTACACCCATAATCTCATTAAAAATTTTTTAAATGTTTTTATTTATTTTTGAGACAGAGAGAGACAGAGCATGAGCAGGGGAGGGACAGAGAGAGGGGGAGACAAAGAATCGGAAGCAGGCTCCAGGTTCTGAGCTGTCAGCACAGAGCCTGACGAAGGGCTCGAACTCACAAGGCAGGAGATCATGACCTGAGGCTAAGTCGGATGCTTAACCGACTGAGCCACCCAGGTGCCCCAACACCCATAACCTCATTTAATTCTTCCAAGATTTATTATCCCTATTCTAATGTTCAGGAAATTGAAGCTCAGAGAGGTTTAATCCCTTATTCGAGACACACAGCAAATATCAGAACGGGGGTTGGAGTTAGGTCTTTACTTTCAACTGCTACCAGTTTCTTTTTCTTTGATAAAGTATTTCAGGCACACAGAAAAGTCCAGAAAACAATAAAACTTCTATGTGTCCACCAAACTGTAGTAGAAATAGCACACTAAAAACCGTTAAAGCTCTCTGCCATCTCCCCACCCTTCCCCAACCCAGATAGCAATAACACCTCTCCTGAACTTGGTGTTCACGGTATCCATGCTTGTACTCCACATGTATGTGCTCGTAAAAATATACTGAATTGTTTTCCGTAGTTTTGAACTTTATTAAATGGTATTATCACGTGTGGATCCTTTTGCAACTAGCTTTTTTTATTCACTCAATGCTGTAATCTTTGAGATTTATCCATGATGACACATGGAGTTCGAGTTCATTAATTTTCACTGCTGTATGGTGCCTTCCCTTTAAGAAAATACCAGAATGGATCCCTCTCTTCTGCTGTTGGGCGTTCAGATTCTTTCCAGCGTTCTGCCATTAAAAGGTGCTGCAGTATACATTCTTCCACTTTTACGTGCCGTTGCCTCTTGTACTGAATTTTTAATGGGTCAATTCTCCTGATCATACCAGATTTTCGTTTAATCTGCGTCTCCCTGCAATCAGACTGGACAGTTTGATTAATTCATCCTTTTTTTTCCAGAGCACCTGTGCTCTAGACTGAATGTGTGTGTTCCTCCAAAATTCATACATTGAAACCTGATTCCTAATGTGATAGTCCAGGGAGGTGAGGCCTTTGGAAGGTGAGTAGGTTACGTGGGTGGAGCCCTCATGGATGGGATTCTTGCCCTTACAAAAGAGACCACAGAGAAATCCCTCGGCCGCTTCCACCGTAAGAGGACACAGCAAGAAAATGGCTGTTTGTGAACCAGGAAGTGGGCTTTCACCAGACCCTGAATCTGCTGGCGCCTTGATCTTGGACTTCCCAGCCCCCGGAACTGGGAGGAATAAATGTCTATTTGTCCGTCAGCCACCCAGTCTTCGGTATTTTTGTTGCTGAAGCCCGAACGGACTAAGAGAGCCTACTACGTGCCCAGCACCGTAGTGCCAGGGACGCAAAAGTGGCTGAAAGGCACAGCTCTTGAACTCCGGGAGTCTGTGTGCAGACCAACCACTATGGGATGGGAGAGGGGGATGCAGGGGACTCACAGGAGGGCTCTGAATGGAGGGGCCAGGGAGCAGAGAGAGATTCCATGCAGAAAGCAGAGATGCAGGATTGCAGAGGAGGTGATCAGCCCATCCTGGGCATCATGCCCAAACCCCTTACAATTACGGGACCTCCTCCACTGTGTATCTGCACCTAGTGCAAAGTCACAGTGACCTTTGCAAGCCCCTTTTCTCGATCTCGTTCTCTCTTCCACACATTAACAGCAACGCGTGAGTCAGTTGTTTAGTGCCTGGAAGAAAAAAATTGGATTCTGGGAAAGCCACACAGGCTTGAATTCCAGAATTCTGTCCAGAGCCCTGAATGAATGGCATCCGTACTTTGCCTCGGATTTGTCGTCTCCATGATAATAGATCGTGCCTCACGTGCGCAATGCAAGTAGCTCTGTGATACGGTCTATACATGCCTATCGTTTAATCCGCACAAAACCCTCATAAGGTTGGAGCCACTATCCTCTGGCTTTTGGAAGATGAGGCCCAGAGAGGTTAATTAATTTACCCAAGGGCACCGAGCTCTGGCTGACTCTAGCCTCCTTCGTGTTAACCCTCTGAGCTCTGCTAGGATTGGCCTGACATTTCCAGAGGCCAGTCCCCTCCTCTCCACTTGAGAAAAATACAATCAAAGGGGACTTAC
>NW_026058224.1:0-39130 GCF_023721935.1 Panthera uncia | reverse complement strand
CGGGTGCCCGCGCGGGGCCTCGTCGCGGCGCGGGGCGCCCGCAGTGCCGCCCGCCCGCCCGCCCGGGCGCCAGGCTCGCGGGAGCCCGGCTTCCACTTCGCGCCGCCGCCCGCCCGCCTCCCCGGCTCGCCGGCTGGCGTCGCCACCGCCTCCTCGTCCCCCGGCCGCCGCTGTCGCCGCTGCTGCAATCCAGGACGCACACTCTTCCACTTTCCCGCTGGCGGCGCGCAGGACGCCCCTCGCGCCGGCCCCGGAGAGCTAGCCGCCCCCCCCCCCCCCGGGGCCCCGGCCGGAGCGGGCTCGGCGGCCAGCGAGGAAATCCGGACTCGGCTTTCCCTGATGCCACTGCAGCAGCTGGCAGCCGGGAAGGCGCCCACGGAGCGGGCGCGCCGAGCGGGACGCGCGAGCCGCGGAGGGAGACCCCGGCGCCTGCTGGGATCCGCTGGCAGAGTTTGCAAGTGGCCGCGACCCCAGGTAAGGGCTGAGGCGCCCCGACCGGGCGGGAGGGCTCCAGAGGGGAGCGGGGCGCCGAGCTGCTGCGAAAGATTCCTGCCGCCCCCAGACCGGGCTTCCAGGTCCAGCCGCTTCCCCGCAGGCTGGGGGCTCGGCGCCCGGAGTCAGGTGTGTAGCGAAAAGCCGAGCGAGTGGTGACAACCCAGCGTTGGTAAATGACAAACTTTCTCTCCTCTGGCAGAGGGTGGGACATTCCGGCTCCTCCGGGCGGCCTTCCTGCGGGCATCCCAATGGGTCCCCAAAGGCAGGCAGGCAGGCACTCGAGGCTTCTCAGGCTCAGCTGGGCCACGGGGAAGGCGGTGGGCCCCTTTAATTTAATTCACGAATTACCCCCTTTCTCGGCCAGTTCAGAGTACCGAGGGAGAAGGAGCTGGTCATGTTTCCAGTTTGGCTTTACGAGGTGCTTGTTGCGGTGATGCTGGGGTGCATGCGGTTTCCTGGCCGGCATCCAGCGCTGCCCAGGGGACGGGCTTTGTGTGAGTGCTTTGCAGGCTTGCTTCTGTCCATTCCTGCCCTGTGTGTGTCAGGAGGCGAGGAGAGGACTGGGGACAGGGGGACCCACGCAGTCAGAATCCCACGGCCCCAAGTGTCATCCCAGGAAGAAACTCCTCTCCTTGGCCGATACACTAGGAGAGGTGGGGATCACCTCCCATTAACTGCAGCTCCTTAGATGAGCAAAAGACGGCGGAAGTTACCTGGGCCGCTCAATGAGACCATTCAGAGCCTGGGGAGGGACCAACTTTGTGTGGAAAAGGGGCTGGAATGGACAGCTGGGTAGAGGCTCCTGGCATCGTCATCTGTGGCTCTGGGGAAGTGGGTAGTCCCCCCACAATCTAGATCCCTCGAGGCTCTGCCGAGCCCGGCACATAGCTCATGAGTTCGGCCAGATTATTCTTCCTCCTAATGAGAAGCATGGTCTACAGAGGCCACCTGGTCTCTGAGGATCATTTTGGAGCCACCCCGGTGGTCACAGCCTTCTAGATGCATCATGCTTCTTAGCCGGGCTACAGCCTAGGGCTCGGGTCATCTCGATGGACGGAAGTGCTTCTGACTGTGACCTGAAGGGTGGAAATAGTTCGCTGGTCCTGCTTGGGCTGGGCCTCTGCCTCCGGGGAATGGCATCGCTGTGCGATGCTGGGACTGTTCTTGAGGTAGGGGTCTCAGGACCTTCTGTTCTTGCTTAGGATTCTGACCTGGGACCCTGCTAGGAGCTGCCTCCCTGGGCTGCGGAGACCTGAGGTCAGAGGCTGGTGCTCGCTGGCCCAGGGCAGCCTCGTCTGTGGGTCAGAAGACAGAGCTGCCAGACTGCAGTCCATTTGCTGTGTGACTTTGGGCAAATCGCTAGACTTCCCTGGGCTCCGGTTGCCGCCTCTGCAAGATGGAGAGATTTCACGCGTCCTCGGAGGTCCTAGTGCAGACGCTCTCCGGCCCTGAGCGCTCGTCAGGGATGAGGTTTTCAAAACCCCGTAATGTAGTTCGGTGTGTAAGAGGCGTCTGAGTGCGTCCAGTCGCTTCGCCCTCCGAACCTCGGCCGTCTCTGTAAGGCGGGGAGTTCCCTGTTCCTGTTAGGAAGGGTGTGGGTGGGGGACCGACATGGTGCGTGGAAAGTGCTTACTGTAGAGTCTGGTGAGGACTGGGGCTCCACGGACACGGGCAGGCAGCAGCAGGGCTGTCTGTTTTCGGGTCTCGTGTGTGAGCGCGCGGGTGCCGTTTTCCCCGGGGAGGCTGTCCCCGTCCCACCTGAGCGCCAGGTGATGGCGACTGGGGGGGGGGGGCAGGGCCCTTGTTCTCTCCAATCAGCTGACACCTGCAATCCCCACCCCCTTACTGCTTCCTCTTAAGAGCTCCGCTGGGCCAGCAGCTCCTAGAGGGGAGCTCGGGGAGGTCTGGGAGGGATGCCTGCACCCAGCTGCTGCGTCGCCATGACAACAGAAGGTGGAGGTAAGCTGTCTCCATGGCTTCAACTTTGCGGCTGTGTAGGGACCCGGGGCCAGGAAGTTCAGTGCGTCTGGATGTCAGGCACCCGGTCTGCTGAGGCTGTTGGAACAGGCGAAGCTGCTGTTCCCTACAGGAACAGCCGTGCCAGGGAAAGTGCTGTGTGTGGGGGGGTGGGGGGTGGGGAGGGGTAAGGGAGAAGGGTTTCTGAGATTGCGGAGAAAGGCAGTAGATGGGTCAGTCTTCTTTCTCTCTGAGTTGGTTCCGAGGCTTGGGACATCTGTGTCCTTCCCCACGCTAGGGCTCCCCTGGGTCCATGCTGAGCCCGCTGGTGGGGAAGGCAGACCTCACCTCGGCCGCCCCAGAGTGAGTTCATGGGCGTGCGGTAGGGACTCGGGCAGAGGCAGTTCTGCGGGGAGCTCGCTCAGTCCGTGGCCTTGACTTTTAGGACTCTAATGAGCAGTTTGTTTTCTTGGCGGAGTAGGACGTGGGTGTGTGTGTGTCGATGCCGTGTGTGAGCGCGTGTGTAAACGAGTGCGTTCTCACGCAGGTTTGTGCACATGGGCTCACGGGAGTCTGACTTACATAGAAACCTTACGTGTGTGTGCGCATGTGAATAGTGTCAGGCTGGGTGTGTACTTGTGAGAGTGCATGTCCGTGGATTTACGAGTGTGTGTGTGTGTGTGTGTGTGTGTGTGTGCATGTGCCTGCGAGGGAACGGGTGCCTGCGTGAGTCAGAGCAGGTGTGGGTGTGTGTGCACACTTGGGAGCGTGCAGCCGTTGGGTGTATGCGAGTTGGACGTGTGTCTGTGACCGGGCAGGTGCCCGGCCGCTCGGCTGCACACGCGGGTCTGGCGGGTCTGTGTGGCGATGCGTGTGTTGGAGAGGCCAGGCGGGTCTGCCTGGGTGCGACGTGCTTTAGCAGCTGTGCGAGCTGCCTGCACCTGTGTGTGTGGGTGTTTGTGAGCGCCTGCACGCGTGTGCAAGGATGTGGTGTGGACTTGTGGTACGCGCTTAGAGCCTGCACGTCTTCCAGGGTGCCTTTGTGTCTGTGCACGTGTGTATACAGCGTTGCACACTTGCCTGACTCTGTGTATGTGTGTGGACCTGGTTGTTGGGGTGCAACCTCTGTGAGCTCGTCTGTGTCTGTGTGTGTTTCTGTGGGTGTCTACCTGTGTGTGTGGCAGGGTAAACTTTTTGTGCATCCCCGTGTGTATATGCGTGTATCTCTGAGGGCGTGTGTGCCTGTGTGTGGCATTGCATGCTTGATTGTATCTCTGCGTGTACGTGTGTGTTTCTGAGGGTCGGTACTGGTGTGTTCGTTGCAGCGTCCATTTGAGCGTGTGTCCGTGTGCAGGTGTCTCTGAACGTGTGTTTGGGGGGTTGCGGTGTACCTTTTGCACACATCTGCTGTGTATGAGTGAGTTTCTGAGTGTGTGTGTGCCTGGGGTGTATTTTCCTGTCTGTGGGGCTGGTAGGATTTCTGTGTGTATTGTGTGTGTGTGTGTGTGTGTGTGTGTGTGTGTGTGTGTGTGTATGTGTTCTGAGCATGTGTGTCTCTGTAGATATGTCTGAGTGTCCACAAGGGTGTGTGGGGGGGGGTGTAAGCACTACCAAGAGCTTCTCAACAGAAAACATCTCTGAACCTTTGAAACTGCCCTTTGTGGGCGCCTGGGGGGGCTCAGTCAGTTAAGCGTCTGACTTCGGCTCAGGTCGTGATCTCACGGTCTGCAAGTTCGAGCCCTGCGTCAGGCTCTGGGCCGACAGCTCGGAGCCTGGAGCCCGCTTCGGATTCTGTGTCTCCCTCTCTCTCTGCCCCTCCCCCGCTCACACTCTGTCTTTCAAAAAGAAATAAAACAGTAAAAAAACAATAAAACCACTCTTCGCCCTGCCCCCCCCCCCTCAAGTTGGGACCCTGTTGTGCTGTGCACCCACCAGGTGTTGCTTCAGTGATCTGTGCCAGCTCCGAGCAGGTTGTCGTGACGTTGTGTGTGCAGTTTTTCAAGTGCCTCTGCTCTGAAGTCCCTGTACTGCACCCCCCCCCCCCCGCCCCAGGCACCTCGAGTCTCTCTCACCCAAAGCCCGCGCTCAGGACGGTTGCTGAAAAACTCACAGATGTTAAGAGCGCAGGTATAATTTTAGGCAGAAGGTCTGAAAATAGGCAGCCTAGGATGCACTGAACGTCTCGACAGCAGTGTTTCTAATTAGGAGCAACTTGTTTTCCTTAAATAAACAAATCAAGTGAGGAAAGAAATTGCCTGAGATTAATGGCTCCCCGGAGCAGGTCCAGATGTTGGGAAGATGGGGATGGGGTCCCCAAGGACTGTAAGTGTTGAGCGTTTGGGGTCTCTTCCAGATTTTGACCACATGCTGATAGGCAGGGGCAGGACAGGAAGCCGGTGAGGAGGGCAGGGCCGGCGTCGGGCCCCCTTTCCGAGCTTTGGCTGGTGTTTGGTAATTGGGGTATAGAAGCATCAGTGGCCTGTACCCCTGCCCTTAGCTGTGAGGCTCTGCCATTTTTCTCCCTCAGGGTGCTCCTTCACTTTGGATTTGGCCACGTGACTGACTTTGGTCATTAGCGGGAGGTGGACGTGACTGCGGGTCCGTTCCAAGCTTAGGTCTCGAGGGGCCTTGTGCGTTTCTGCCGTGGCGAAGGGAAGAGCTCCCCCAAGGCCGCTGGTGCCCCTCAGCCTGGCCCCAGAATGAACACAAGTCCGACCACCCTGAGCCCAAACCTCAATAAAGAGCCTCGCTCAGCCAAGCTCCTTCCTGCTGGCCACAAGCGGGTTAGCGAGGTCAGTGCTCCTTATTGCGCGTTCCTGGGGTTTTATGGTTGTTTGTTACGCACCGTTACTGTGGTTGTAGCTAACCAATGCAGTTACCAGCAGTCTGTATTTTCTCCTCTTTCACTGCGTCATGAATACCTGTACTTCCGACCGTGGATATCCCCCTTCCTACCTTGCTTTCTGCTCATCTCAACCTCAGCGGTGATAAGGATGATGACACATGATGTTTTGGGAAGTGCTGACCAGACATCATGCCCCAATGCCCTGGGAGGTAGTTTTCTGTTACTGTCTTCTCCTGTAATCTACCACAGATTGCCCCATCTCACAGCCCAGAAGAGGCATCCCGGGAATTTGCACCCAGATCCCCGACGTCATAGACCATTTTTTCAAAAATCTTTTTCATGCGTATTTATTTATTTTGAGACGGAGCGAGAGCGCAAGCAGGGGAGGGGCAGAGACACAGGGAAAGAGAGAGTCCTAAGCAGGCTCTGTGCTGTCAGTGCAGGGCCCGATGCCGGGCTTGATCTTGTGAACCATGAGGTCATGACCGGAGCTGACATTCAGAGCAGATCGCTTAAGTGACCAAGCCAAGCAGGCTCCCCCAGAGACACGTGTTTAAAGACGCTGATGTCATAGTGCCTCCCCAGTGCCCACAGGCATTTTTGACAGGACTGACAGCATAGCATACATTTGGCCTTTTCCATGTAACGCACCTGGAGGTTGGATAGGCAGGAATGAATCATGTCATCGAAGTGGGAAGGGTCTGTCTAGATCGAGGAATGATTTGTTCATTCATTCATTCATTCCCACATTCATTCATTCAGCGTCAGTGATTGCTGATAATCCGTATTGGCTCAGAATCTTACAACTGTCCTGTTCTGTGCTGGGCACAGAAGATACAGAGGTAAGAGACCCCAGTTCTGTCTTCAGGCGCCTACAGTTTGGAGAGGAGGAAAGAGGCAGAAGAGACTGGGATCCAGCCTAGTCTTGACCTCTTCCTGGGAGCAGCTTCAGCCCTCCCACCTGGCTGTTGAAAAATCAAAGGTCGTCATGTTGACTAAGTCTTTTCACACTGTGCTTGGCACGTGGGAAACCCCAATAAACGGTATCTTTTCTTCCTCGTGTTCTTCCTCTTCTTTCTTATGGAGGAGACAGTTGAATGTCATAGCCAAAGCAATGCCGAGGTAGCCGAAACCAGGGGTCACGGGTAATAACCGTCTTTGTCTGAAACTGTGAGGTATTTCAGGAGGCGGGATTTAGTGCCAAAACCAGGAGAATCCCATGCAAACCAGGAAAAGCTACTTACCTTAGTCCTAGAGGAGGTGTTGGACCCCACTTGGAACGATTTAGAACAGAGCTTGGTAAACACAGGCCAACTCCAATCCACCGACTGCTTTTATAAATAAAGTTTTATTGGGGCACAGGTGAGCCATTCGTTAATACATTGTCTATAACTGCTTTCCGGCGATAACTGCCGAGCTGAGTAGTTGTGGCAGAGTCCATATGGCTTGCGCAGCCTGAGATATTTAGTATCAGATCCTTACAGGAAAAAAAATTGCCGACCTCCGAGCTGAAAAGCCCAGCCAGGGTCCTGGGCGTCAGCCAGGAGTGGGGAGGCAAGAAGTCAGTGCACTTGGCTGAATCACTGTGGATCAGGTGGTACATAGGGCTTGCCTCCAGGGGCTCAGGAAGAGGGTAGCACCTCCAGAGGTTTATGAGCTTGGAGAATTCTTAGATGGGGAGATGTAGACCCAGAGAAGGGAAGACACTCCAGGGCCATCCAGCCAGTGGGAAGCAGGTGACTAGGGTCTTAATACCTGGCGACTGGAGTATAGCTGGGTGCTCTTCTCACCTCCAACTCCAACAAATGCATCCTAGAGTCCTAGGCGGCAGGAGGGCCCGGCCCCGTGTGCTTCTCACGTCCAGGTGTTCAAGTTTCTAGCACAGCTCCCAGGTATATTGTTAAGGTTGCTGATTCCTTTAAATTCTCTGTGTAGCCCTGCGAGTGCAGGTGACGAGAAGGGCTTCCGGATGGGAAGTGAAGGATCCGGGTCCCCACTCTGCCACCCTTTGACTTTGTGGCCTTGAGCAAGTCTCTTCCCCTTTCTGGGCCTCGGTTTTTCCATCTGGAGAATGGGAGAGGAATGATACGTAATTGCTAAGGACTTTACCAGTAAGGCCTTTGATGGTCCCATTTTCTTTCTCGTAGGCGTAGGGGCTATGCCTCTGCTCCAGGGTTGTCCTGCAGGATCCTGTTCTGCGGACCCTCCTGAGGATGAGAATAATGATGGTGATGCTAATGGGAATCATCCTCCTGGCCTCCGTTTGTAGGGTGAGTCAGAGCTTCACTGCTGTTCTCTGACTGAGTCCTTGTGACAGTCAGTCCTGTGAGTTAAAGGACCCCTGTCTCTTCAGGTGAGAACACGGAGGCTCAGAGAGGTTCGTTCGCTTAGCAGGGTCACACAGCCAGTAAGGGGCAGAGCTGGGGTTTGAGCCCAGGTCTGTCTGACCCCAAAACCTGTGTGCCCGGCCTCTCCTGTGTCCCCCCTCTGCTGTGTGGCCACTGGCTTTCCCAGGTGGAGGCGATGAGCTATTTCAGGAACCCCTCAGAGGCAGGCTGCTTTCTCTTCCCTGTGATTTATTAACGTGGGCGTGTCACGAGCCAGACCGGGCTCCGTTCTCACAGGCCTGATGATGGCCAGTGCAGGTCTGTGGGCAAGGCTGCGGTCTGGGTGGGAGTGAGTGACCGTGCATGGCCAGAGGGTCACCCCCCCCCCCCAGGACACTGAAGGGCAGTTGACTCACATGGGCCTGAGGTGCTAGGACTGTGTGCATTGGCAGATTCACAGCCCCTGGACCTCCAGGAAGCTGGGGCCACACGACGTTTGCCATGATGAACCATGTAGTTTCTGGAGATGGCAGAACATTCGTGTTTCTCCTTCTCTTAGATTGTCCCCAAGGTGAGCCCTACTGTGCCGGGATGGCCCTGATGTCTCCCTGCGCAAGGTGTCCATTGATGAGCGAATGGCCTGGGTTCTTTGTCGTTTGAATGCCCATCCTGTGGGACAAAGAGAAAATCCAGAATCTCTGGAACCATCGGACTTGCTTTCATTCTCATAAAGCTTTTAAGCGTAACACCGTAATAACTGCGGCCGTATTTCCTGGAAACTCTGCTATATAAAAAAATAGAACAAGAAAGGCATCCCATTCAATTGCCACAGTGTCTCTATCAGGAAAGAGCCAGCATTTCTCGCTCAGAGACTATTTACTCATACTTTGCACACCATTCTGACGAGCTCGGTGACCTGATTTCTCAGACTTGTAGCCTCTAGAGGGAGCAGATTGGACATGTGTGGGTGGGTAGAGAAAACATGGTGACCGCAGCCAGGAGTGACAGCTGGCAGCCTGAGAACAAGGTACAGATGAAGAGATTATAAAAATGAGCATGAAGGGGCGCCAGGGTGGCTTGGTCCGTTAAGCATCCGACTTGGGCTCGGGTCATGATCTCGCGGTTTGTGAGATCGAGCCTCGCGTGAGGCTTGCTGCTGTCAGCACAGAGCCTGGAACCTGCTTGGAATCCTCTGTCCCCTTCTGTCCTCTTCTCTCCCACTCAGTGTCACACCGTGTGGCCTATCGGAGAACAGCAAAGGTGCTGGCTTCTGTGATGGCGTTAAGGACCAGTGAGCCCCATTTGGTTGGCAGAGCGAAGGGTGAAGAATCATTCATTGTATAAAATACTTCAGTCCCCGTGGTTAACTGATAAATGTTTCTGTGTACGATGCTTCAGGTGTCTGAAAATTCTCTGAGACGGAACTCTTCATTTCTTACGGTGTTGAATGAGTGACATCTTCCCATACCTAGAAGACTATCTGGCACATGGTGGGAGCTCAGGAAATAAACACTCTTTGAAACACCCAGGCAAATCTGGGTGTTCCAGTGCCGGTCTCTTGACAACAGCCAGTGAGCGGTTCCATCTCTGGCCTCAGTGTTCTCATCTGTTAAAGGGGGGGGGGGTGCGCAGCTGCAAATGGGCTAACGCTGCTGCTGAAAAACCAGAGCACCTCTGTCTGTGCTCGGCGTCCGACTTGGGACGTTTGCTTCCGTCGCGTGTATCTCATTCGGGAGCCAGCCATCTGCAGAAAGCAGGCTGGCGGGGGCACTACGAGGCGGGGTTCTGGCTGTCCTCTGGTTCGCGTGCAGAAAGGCCCTCCAGCACAAGACACTGGGATGGAGTTGGGTGATGAGCCAGCCTAGCAGATGCCACGGCCCCAGAGAACGACAGCAGCACCTTCTACACCCGTGTCCTGTAGCCTGCCTCACTCCGGTCTGATTTTGGAGTAGGGACCAAGACCTTGGTCTGCACGGTTGAACAGGCTTGCGTTCGGTTCTCAGCTCTGCCACTTACCCGCTGGGCGACCTTTGGCAAGTTGCTTGAGCGCACCGTGCCTCCGTTTCCCCATCTTCGAAATGGGAACGACCCTGCCGGCTGGGATGAGTTGTTACGGGGATTCAGCGAGATCATGCCCGGTGGCTAGTAAGTACACGGTGTGATCATCTAAGCCAGAAGACAAGTCGTTTGCTCACGTGGGCGTAGCTTAGGTGTCTCCTGGGCCTCTGTTCAGGACCCGTGGGGGAAAGGAGGCTGCCATTTGCTGCATTTTCCTCAGACCAGCTGGGGCATCGCCAGCAAGTTTTTCTCTTTGAACTTGAGCATCCTCTTCCATTCGAAAGCACATTTGGGCATCCGTTCATTTATGTGGCGTTCCTTTATTGGGTGCCTACCTCACACGAGAGCTTCCCGGTTCTGTGCTAGGCCCTGGAAGGTGACTCCAACTGGCAAACCATCCAACAACAACGAATCTAGCAAGGCACAGGCTAGAGGGGCAGAACCGGGACTCGAACGCGGACCCAACCCTAGAGCCCATGGTCTTTCTCAGCTTGGTCTCCTGCCTCGGGCGCCATGCACACCCAAAGGCGGACGTGCGAGCAGATTTTGAGACAAGCTGGGAGGACATGGGTCGGGGCTGTGGACGCGGGAAAGGGAAGTCCTGGTGTTGAGAGAATCCGTGGCATGCCGACCCCTGGCGGGGTTCACCCGTTTGTTTGCTCTACAAGTTTTTATTTGAGCACTTGCTGTATGCAAGCCCTGCGAAGGCAGTGGAGACAAAAACAAGACTCTGTCCTGCATATGGTTACAACTCAAAGTAACTGTCAGGAGGCAAGGTGCCTGATACCGGGAAGGCACAGATGAGGGCCTTTGAAAGGAAGGCTGCCTTGAGAAAGAGAAAAATGAGCTGGGATCCGAAGGCTGAGCAGGATTAACGAGGCGAAGGATGGGAAGACAGAGGAAGCAGCATGTGCAAAGGTCCTGGGGTAGGAAGGAGAGTGGCGTGAACCCGGGACATGGACGCTGGGGCTTTTAGGGTGGGGAAGAGCTGGTACACGATGTAAGTGGACAATTCTCAGGGTCTTGTGGACTGCGTATGTGTTTTGTTCTTTATCCTTCTAGCAGTGGAGAGCCTTGTAAAGATTTTAAGCGCAGAGTGTGAAATGATTCCGTTAAATCCTGGTCAGAGCCGCAAGAAAAACCCCGCACCCCCATGTGAGGTGGGAGCCCATTGAAATCCCAACAAAGAGGGAGCTGAGCGGACACCAGTGATTTCAGGATTTCAGCCTCATTATGCAAAACACACAGCCTTCCAAGGGAGAGGTGAGCTTTGGAAAAAAGAGTCAACAAATTAGTTTTTTAATCTGCTTTAAGTTGCAGAAATGCCCCATCTTCCTTCCATTGTCACCTGATGGCCTATAGGCTATTTTAACTTTTATTAGAGAATTTGTTTTTTTTTTTTTTAAATTAAAGGAGTTATTTCTTTTTGAAAAACAGATCCCAGCCGTGTCTTGATAAGATAGAATTAAAAATGGCACTGGGGAAATGCCACGGAAAGCTTTGATTTTCCTCCTTATGGCATCTGAACTGATTTAAATAATAATTATATATTTCATCATGCTGCCACCGCCCCTCCCTTCCTGGCCTTCCCAACACACCACAGTTTCCCAGCAGCTCTGCGCATACACTGTCCCTAAAATCCTTAACTCGGTGCTCCGAGCGGCGCGGGGACGGCCGTAAGAGACCCGTGAGATTTCTGACCTAAGTGCTTTAGGTTTAGGGCAAAATCTTGCTCAAATTCATTGTTAGCACACATTCACAGCTGTGTGGCCTTGGGTAATTTACGTCAATCCCCTTAGCCTGCAATTGGTCCCTCATGTAAAATGGAAATAACGTTAGTGTTTATACTTACCAGGATTCTTTTGGTCGTAAGAGACAGAAGAACGTCACTACATTCTTACCCTGAGGCACGAAAGGGAACATCTGGGCTCGTGTAACTAGCAGGTTAGCTTCAGGTGTGGCTGGGTCCAGGGGCTCAACTGTGTTACAGCTCTCTCGCTTGCTCTCTCTCTCTCTCTCTCTTCCTCCTCCCTCCCTCCCTCACGGTTTTTTGGCTCTCCTTTTCTCTGTGTGCGCTTTCTACTGAGGCAGGCTCTGGCTGTCTTCTGGGCACAAATGCCCATCAGTGTCTCCATGTTTACATGGTGCCAGCTGCAAGCCCATTTCCAGCAAGTGCTGGAACTGAGCCCTGGGGCCTCCTGGGGCCAGTCACCATGGCCAAAGAAACAGAGACATGTAAGTTGGCCCCAATCTAAGTCACGTGACCCCTGGAGCCTTGTGGGGGTGGGGCAGATACTCTTGGCTGCTTCCTAAGCCACAAAGACCGACAGGGGGAGAGGGATGGGTCCCCAAAGGGAAATCAGGACCCGGGGAACCGAAGAAGGGGAAGTGAATGCTGGGCAGGCTAAAATGACTTCTTGGTAGACGGCTTGTCACCAGTTGCTGGGACGCTGAAGTGAGTTCAAGCACGCGAGGTCCTCGGTATGTGCTGACTCGCGTTAGTATTGCCATGGCGATGATTGCCACCGGCACGGGATTCTAGAAGCTGTGGGGTGGGGGCGGTGGGGGCGCTCTGCAAGTAGTTAGGGTGATGGGGACACCCCTGCCCAGGAGACTCGGCCTGGACGTCCCCTTGACCGCTGCGAGCCTTGGACCTGTCCCTTCCCTTCCAGCTCTGGTCTCTGAAAGCCACTGTCCCTAACAGGTTCCCCTCTTGTGTCACTTGACCAGCCAAAAGCTGTGATGGCTCAGGGGAGGTGGGGAGGGGTCGCATATGCAGACCCCTACAGGAGCGGGCGGGTCCCATGGGAAGGAGACAGAGCAGAGGGACAGTAGTGAAGCAGAGACCAGCTGCCTCGTCATCGGAGGCTCTTGCTTCTAGTCCCAGCCCACTGTCGCAGGGGAGTGTGGAGCCCTGGGTGGCCACCTGTCTCCACTGTTTTTTCCAAGAGAATTCCAAGGTTTGTGTTTGTTTAAGTTTGTTTACTTTTTGAGAGAGAGAGAGAGAGAGCAGAGGAGGGGCAGAGAGAAGGAGAGGGAGAGAGAGAATCCCAAGCAGGCTCCACACTGTCAGCGCAGAGCCCGATGTGGGGCTTGAACCCATGAACCGTGAGGTCATGACCCGAGCCAAAATCAAGAGTCGGATGCTTTACCGACTGAGCCACCCAGGCGCCCAGAGGATTCCGAGGCTTTACGCAAAATTCACCCAGTTGTAAAATGT
Source organism: Panthera uncia (assembly GCF_023721935.1). Taxonomy (NCBI): domain Eukaryota; kingdom Metazoa; phylum Chordata; class Mammalia; order Carnivora; family Felidae; genus Panthera; species Panthera uncia. Next base: position 26,229 of record NW_026058224.1, on the reverse strand, counting down.
TGGCCACCAAATTCAGATGTTTCTATTTTATTTTATTTTTTGGTTTTTTTTTTTTTTAAACATAATTTTCATGTTTATTAGTAAATGCAAACAAAGAAGCTTCCTGCCCCACCCCCCCGCTTGGATTCTGTGTCTCCCCGTCTCTGTGCCCCTCCCCCGCTTGTGCTCTGTCTCTCAAGAATATATAAACATTTAAAAAAATTAAAAAAAAAAAAAGCACAGTTACTGTCCTAGATTTTAAAATGCTATTTGTAAAGTTATTAGAAACATACAGGTTTTTAGTCAAATTCATGGTCCCTTCATATAGTGGGAAATACTGATTGTAACACACAGGACAGACCAAACAAGCATGTCCGTGGGTGTATTTGGATCAGTGCTGGAAAGTCAGGTGTCCCCAGCGAAGGGGACACGGAGCCTGTCCTGCCTGAACCGTAGAGAGCTTGTGTTGTGGATGACCTCAGAAGACACACCCGGCTCGGTGTTCTGGAAACCGGGGTCATGCACGTTCAGCATCCTCTTGGATGGTCACAGGGGGACCTTTACACTGTGAGCTGCACCGTTTGTAACAGGCTCTGTGGATGGAATTCTGTGAGAACAGCCGCTTAGACGCGGTTCATTTTGCTGCCCGAGATTATTAATGTTCTCTCTGATTTCCTGCTTCACGCTGTTGATATCCTGGTATAAACCTTTCCCTGCAGAGGCTGAGAAGGTAACTCAACCGCCGTCCCTTCAGGTGAGGCAGGATTCAATCCTGGCTCCCACTCTCTGCTGTGTGACTGAGGGCAGGTCACTTTGCCTCTCTGAGTCTCTGTGTTCTCTTCGGTAACGGGGCTCCTCGGAGCTCCTGCCTCCTAAGGAGGGGTCAGGCGCAGAGTAGGTACTCAGCAAAGCTCAGCTTCTCCTGGGAGCTGGTTCTGCTCCTTCTACATACTACATACCAGGCCCTTTCCCAGCACAGACGCCCTTTTCTGCTCACGGCAGCCTGAGGCTAGCGGCTTTACCATCACGATCACCTTTTGTACGGGTGTGGAAACTGAGGCTCTGAGCAGTGAGAGGATTTGCCAAGGTCACAGAGTGGGGGCACGCAGAGCTGAATTTGAACTCCAGCCTGTGTGCATCCAGAGGTCGTGGCTCTTCGGAGAGGGGCCTACCTCCTTAGGGAATCAGTTGGGCATATACACCAAACCGATGGGTGTAAGGACCCCTTAGCTGTGGAGTCTAGACCCAGCTTGCTGCTAACATGCTGTGTCACCTGAGGAAAATTTCTTCACCTCCCCGGCCCTCTTTTCCCTCGCTCCTGAAAAGACCTCGTTCCCTTCCGCCACCTCGGGGCCTTTGCACACGCTGTGTCATCTGGCCGGCATGCTTCCCTCCCCATCGCTACCCTTCTTCACCTGGTTAATTGCAGCTCCTGCTTTGCGTCTTGGCTGAAGCATTGCTTCTGAGAATTCCTCTGGGGCTCCCTTAGACCGGGTCAGATCTCCCCTGCCACGAGCTCTCCAAACCCTGGATCAGCCCTTCAGGGTCTGTGATTCTAGCGCTGAATGACGATGTAAACTGCCCTGTGTTGCCTCTACCGGACTGTCTGCTCTGGGTGAGGGTCACAACACCCCCGAGCCCCCCTGCTGGGCTCACACTCCAGACCTGCCACACGGTGCAGCAAAAGGGTGTGGTTATTCCCTGAAATTTAAAAGGAGGGCTGAGGGCGCCTGGGCGGCTCAGCCAGTTAAGCATCCGACGCTTGGTTTCGGCTCAGGTCACGATCTCACCGTCTGGGAGTTCGAGCCCCGCATCGGGCTCTGTGCGGACAGCGTGGAGCCTGCTTGGGATTCTCTCTCTGTCCCTCTGCCCCTCCTCTCCTCGCGCGCGCTCTCTCTCAAAGTAAGTAAAACTTAAAAAAAAGAAATAAACAAAAGGGGGGCCGAGGACCCTCATACACTGCCGGCAGGAGCGTGAATTAGCTCGGCCGCTTTGGAAGGCCACTTGGCAGTGTTTGCCGAAGTGGCACGAGACCGCCTCTAATCTTCTTTTCCACTTTGGGACGATAGACTCCACGAAAATCAGGGTGTATGTATATATTCCCTACTTCCTGGTGAATCTGTCACGATAGGTATGTGCGGATATGCGTATGCTCATATAATAACACCATTAGAGCGAAAGAGCCGAAATGTGGCCAGATGTCCTTTACGGTAAAAGAGCCACGTGACGGGAAGTTCCGTCGCACCGTGGAATAACACACGGCAGTAAAAAGGAACACGGTCCGGCTACCTGCCACGAAAGGGTGGATCACAGAAGAGCAATGCCAGGCAAACAAGACGCTCCCGGATGATCCCATAGCATACAATTCTCATTACAACAGGCTTGAAATAGAAGCCTGACTTTAGTGTTTGAGGGGTGCCTGCACACCGAGTTTAAACCATTCCACCTGGCCAGAGGACACGATTAGCCCCTTTTTTTCAGAACGTGGTAAGGTTGGAGGGTTGATTGGCCCAGAAAAAGTAGACAAAGAAAATATGAAAGAAGGAGAAAAACAAAACCCGAGAAGCATTTTCGAGTTTCTGGTTCTGTAGGCTACCAGAAGAGGGAGATACGCTGTCCTGGATGGAGGGGTCAGATAACAGGGCTGGGACGGGATAAGAATCAGGACGTGGGGCCCCGAGGTGGGGCAGCTGAGTGCTGCCCAGGGTGGGCTGGCCTAGAGGTCCAGAAGAATTAGGTCTTTGGACTTGCTGTCCTGGCTGTTTGCCCACGGCCTTGACCTCCCTTTCTGTGCAGACAGGAGGGTGGGCCTGGATCCTGATCTTGAATCTGGGCCCTGGCCGGAGAGCAGGAACGCTATGATTGTTACCGGACCTTGGAGCTTGGGCCAGAATGGAATGGGGTCAAGGGCTTCCAGAGGCTTCTGCAAGTCTGGCTCGTGGTTTGGATTATTAACCCCTTGATGACGAACTTCATCCATCCATTTAGGAAACGTACGTAAATCTCCTGCTCGCCATTCTGTCAACAAACGTGAATTGATCTTACCTCGGGCTAGACTCTGCAAAGCATCAAGGATACATTTGGGGCGATCCACTGGGTTTGGTTTGTCTGAGATTTTCTGTTTAGTTTGGTTTTGCTTTGAGAGAGAGAGAGAGGGTGCAAGAGAGAGACAGAATCCCATGAGGGGCAGAGAGAGAGAAAGGAGCGGGGCTCACGTGAAGCAGGTCTCGAGCTCACCCAACGCGGGACTTGAACTCACAAACCTCGAGATCACGCCCTGAGCCAAAGTCGGATGTTTAATCGACTGTGTCACCCAGGTGTCCCTGGGGTTTTCTGTTTTCCCACTAAGTCTAAGCATCCTGGGGACCTCTGGGTCCCAGGCAAACCTGGATGGCTGGCCCACGGTGAGCTAGATGCTTCTGATGCCCGCTCTCACAGAACTCACAGCCTGGCAGAGGAGGCAGGGAGATCCAAACCAGGAGATTAGCACTTCAGGGGAGAAAGCACCGGGTGGTGTGAAAGCCTGCCCGGAAGAGACCTCTCACCCAGCAGAGGGGGTCCAGGAAGACTTCCTGGAGGAGGTGGCATCTAAACTGAGGCTTTCGGGAGGAATAGGGTCAGGCAGGAGTGAAGGGTAAGGGCGGGCGGGGGGTGGGGGGAGGGAGGTGGGGTTCCTGACAGGTGAGAGAGGCCAGACAGAGCCTGGTGTGGTGAGGAGGTGAGTCAGGTGCTCTGTGGCTGGAGGGTGGAGGTGAGTAGGGCTGGAGGGGAAGCAAGAACCAAAAGGGGCATGTGACGGTAGACCTTTTGGGTCAGGGTGGGCACCCACCAGGCGTCTGGGAACCTTGCGAGGGAACAGAGCAGGGGACCGGAGGCACCAAGTTTCTAATTAAAGATGGTCCTGGCTGCCATGCGGACAAAGGAGGAGACTGACAGGGGGAGGGGGCAGGTAAGAGTGGATGTAAAGGGACCACTTCCTCATCCTTCCAGATGCTCAGGCTCGAAGCTTCACCTCTGACTTCTTGCTTCCTCTCCTGCCCCCCAAAGGACCTTCAGTAAATCTGGCCGCTTCTCACCTCCTCCATTGGCATCCTGGCATCCTGGCCCAGCTTGGCTCTTCCTCCACAGCCCTTCCCACCTTCCAGTCTCCCCTTTGGTTGACTGACTGACTTTGTTTACTCTCTGCTGCTTTCCCAGAGAATGGCGTTTCTCAGCCTCGAGGCTGTTGATGTTTGGGACCTGGTAATTCTCTGTTGGACGGGGCTCACTGTGCATTGTTGGATGTTGAGGGGTATCCCTGGCCTCTACCTGCTGGATGCCAGTAGCGTCCCCTCCCCCAGGCACTGACAGCTGAAGACACATCTCCAGACGTGGGCAGGTGTCCCTAGGAGGGGAAGGGGACGGAATCACTCCCAGTTGAGAACTGTTGCACTGAGGGGCGCCTGGAGTGGCTTGGTCGGTTAAGCCCCCGACTTCGGCTCAGGTCACGATCTCACAGTTCATGCGTTCGAGCCCCGCGTCCGGCTCTGTGCTGACAGTTCAGAGCCCGGAGCCTGCTTCGGATTCTGTGTCTCCCTCTCTCCCTGCCCCTCCCCCGCTCACGCACTGTCTCTCTCTCTCTCTCTCACTCTCTCTCTCTCTCTCAAAAATAAATAAAACATTAAAAAATATATTTAAAAAAAACCCCATCGTGCTGGAACGTTGGTTTCCCGTTGGGGTCCTTTGCCGTCGTCTCCCCCCAGCGCCTGGAATGTGAAGCCTGACTCAGTGGTGCCTCCTGAACAGTTGTTGGTTGAATGAATGAGTGGGAGTAGCGGCCTGAGCCTGCACGGAAGGGAAGGATTTGGGAAGTAGTTAAGCGGTAGGCTTGATCGATAACTATAGCTGCCATTGTGTTTGTCACAGTGATAATCCCGGTCCTCGTCGTAATCCTCTCCACGGCTTGTACTTCTTTCATGGTATGGCAGAGAAGGGTCGGAGGGGTTAAGTGATGTGAGGAAAAACCTCACAGGAGTGGGTGGTGGAACCAGGCTAGACCCTGGGTCTTTAGAAACCAAATTCAGAGTGTTTTTTCAAGCGTCAGACACCCTCACATCGTAATGACTGCCATTTACGGAGCACTTGCTACCTGCCAGCCACCGTGGTTGGGACGGATCGCCTGATTTTTAAAAACATTTTTTTAAGCTTATTTATTGATTTCGAGGGAGACAGAGACGGCGCGAGTGGGGGAGGGGCAGAGAGAGAGGAAGAGAGAATCGCAAGCAGGCCTTGTACTGCAGCACAGACTTCGCCGCGGGGCTCGAACTCGCGAAGCCGTGAGATCGTGACCCGAGCCGAAACCGAGAGTCAGACGCTTGAGACTGAACCACCCAGGCGCCCCCAGGATGGATCGTGTTATGGGAAGGCTCCGACGACGTCATGAGATTACTGGCATCATCCCATCTTTATCAGTGGGGACTCTGAGGTTCAGAGAGGTGGAGTGAGCTGCCCCGAGCGTACAGCCGGGGATGGGCCTGTGTGACTCTGGAGTCTGAGGCCGACTTGTAAGCAAGTACAAGCTCCCCCGCCCCGCCCCATCCCCCGCAGCCCACTCCAGATAGTGGCATCACCCTGAAGAGTCTTACCTTTCCCTTTTGTCTGCTGAGGACAAGTGATCAAAAATTCCCACCGACACGTTAATTATCGAGGCTGCAATTCCCAGCGTCCTGCCTGTGAAATTCACAAGGCCCCCTGGCCAGAGAAACCTCTGCCGCCTCAACCTTGATCTCAACCAGAGCCAGGGGCAGGGGACTGGGCCGAATGGGGCCGGGGCGTCACAGCCGACCTGCCTGGGAGGTGAGGTCAGCGCACCCCTGAGCAAATGGAGGGGATTTTATTTCTTTTCAGCCAAAGACAGTAGGACTCCACTCTAGCTCCCTTCAGCGTCGCTTTGCACTTTTGGTTTGGTTTGGATTGTTTTAATTCCCCCACATTTTCTCTTCTCCTCCCGCCCTCCGTGCGGAAGCTTTCCCAGGGAGCCTGGAGCGGAAGCATTTAATAGACGCCAGCACCACCTAAGATTTCCCAGCCAGCCCCCAAGCCGTGTGCACAGCCTGCTGGACGGATGAGGGAGCTGAGACCAGCCTTCCCGAGAGACGGAGGGGAGCTCTCTCACTTCTTTTTTTTTTTTTTTAATGTTTACTTATTTATTTTGAGAGAGAGAGCGCTCGTGCACAAGCAAGGGGCAGACAGAGAGAGGGAGGGAGAGAGAGAATCCTAAGCAGGCTCCCCACCCAGAACAGAGGCCGACGCAGGGCTTGATCCCACGAACCATGAGCTCATGACCTGAGCCGCAGTCAAGAGTCACTTAACTGGCTGGGCCACCCAGGAGCCCCTGGAATCCCAAGCATCCTAAGTACCTCTTTGTGGAGCCCCAGCCAGACCATGTGAACATTATGCAGCCTCCCTGTTAGGCTGTATACTCCTCACATGGAAATTTAGTGAGCAAGTACTTACTAGTCACCTAAATGTGCCGGCACTGTCCTCAGCACTTTACGTGGGTGGCGACCGTGGCCTAGCATGGCCAGTCTGGGCACGTACTCTGGGTGGACCTCCGTGAGCTCTGGAAGAAAAGCCCCTTTGTTTGGAGCCACGAACCAGCCTCCCAGCGTAGCCGCTGGAAGGGACGACGTGGCCCTCGGTCCCTCCTTTGACCTGAGTTTAAGGGTCAGCTGCACACGTAACATAAAATTTGCCATCTGAACCATTTTTAAGCATACAGTTCAGTGGTATTAAAACAGTTGACCTTGAATGGCTCTGGGGTTAAGGAGTGCCGACACCCCCCCCTTGCAATTGAAAATCTGCGTATAACTTGACTCCCCCAAAACTTAACTGCTCATAGCCTACTGTTGACTGGAAGTCTTATCGATAACAGAAATAGTCGATTAATACCGTATTTTACGTGTTATGTAAAATATATGTGTATTATATATGTGTATTATATACTGTATGTGTATCATACTATATATATACTATATATAATATGTGTATTATATGCTATAATCTTCAAGTAAGCCAGAGCAAAGAAATCATCACTAAGGAAATCATCGGGAAGAGAAAATACGCTCACATACCGTATTGTGTATGTTGAAAACAGTCTGTGTGCAAATGGACCCACGTAGCCCGAATCGTGTTGTTCGCAGGGGTCAGCTGTACCTAATGTTGGGCTCCCATCACCACCATCTACCTCCAGAACTCTTTTCTTGTTTGCACGTGGATGAGCTATGATCATCTGACCTATCCTCTCCATTGGGAGGGGCTTGCCCAGGTACGTAACCAGTTAGAATCATATTCAAGGGTTGGCATCCAGGCCTCACTCTGCCTGGTGCCCCCTTCCGTGTGGCGCTCTCTCCAGGCACCTCCCAGAACGCCTTGCACGAGAGGGCACCGCACAAATACTGAGTGACCACACGCCTGCCGGGGACTCCACCGAGGTGCTCCCTGGGACTAATCTAGTTCCATTTCTAATCTCTGGGAGTTTGGAAGATGAAAACCTACTCCACAGCCTAATAGCCCAATTCATCGCTCTCTTCGGCCAGATAACACTTCTGATCGTTTTGGTTTTTTTCTTTCTAGAAATTGCGCTCACCTCCCCTGAGGTCCGACCAGCTCGTTCTGGTAGTTCCCTTCTCTCTGTCCCCGCCCTCCCCCTGCCCACACCGGGGCCAGACTGGGGGAGCTGCTCAGTGATAAGAGGGCCACTGATCCCCTTTCGCGGGCGGCCCTGCCCTCCTGGACCCGTCTCAAGGCGTCTGGGTGCTTCGGTCTCTCTCACAATGAGGGCATTTAGCCGGCCTCTCCTCTCCTGGGACCCTCAGAGGCAGCAACTGGAGGAATAGCCAGGAGGAGAAGGAGAGGAAACAAAACCCAGCAAAACTGCCCATTCCGAAGGCCGTGCGCTAAGAGAAGGAGGCCCTGCCAGCTCAGATTTCAGGGATTTTGTTTTTGTTTTTGTTTTTTTTTAGGAAGTGCCTCTGCCCATGGGCGGCCGGGCTGATAGGGGATGGTGCCCAAGGAAGGACAGAGTCAGAGGCCTCATTCAGACACGCCGAGGCAAGGGTCCAGCCTGAGCGGGGCAGCGTGGGGGCCAGGAGAACAAGGGCTCTGTGTTTCTGGGCACAGGGCTGGGCAGCACATGCTCCCCGGCTCCAGCCCGGCGCTGGACGCAACCAGAAATCCATGATGTGGCTGGAGAAGTCGGGGTTGGGCGGCAGCAGTGTGATCTAGCCGTGAGCAGGGTTTGCACAGCGAGCCGGCTGTGGCGTGAGGCGATTCCGCCTGTCTGTGGCCGGGCCTGCCCTGGGATAAAGGTGACTCCAGGAACGAGCCCGGTCCATCCCAGGGCCCTGAGGGGAGGGCTTGGGTGTTCTTCCCTCACCGCCTCCAGGAGAGGGAGACGGGGAAGAGCCCAGGGAAGGGGTTGCAGACTCACGCCCTCAGGGGCCAGGCAGGTTTGTCACAGATGTGGCGAGGTAGGGAGCCCGTGCCACCTCCGACCGCTCTAGTTACCACCGCTGATCGCTGATCGGGGAGCTAGCTTCAGATGCGAGCTCTTCCCCCTGCTAGCTGAGTGACCTCACCCAAGCGGTGTAACCTTGTGCCTCAGTTTCCCCCCTCTGGACACCTGGGTTAGTGCCAGCACTTCCCTGATAGGGCTGTTGTGAGGGTTAAACCGTTAACCCACAAAAGCTCTTAGCGCGGTGCTGGGTGATTTTCTCTTTTAAGAGAAGCAGGAGCTCTGGGTCTGTATTCAAGAGCTGCAGGTCCGTTGAGGTGGGCAATGAATTCAAATAGAAAAATAGGTAAATACGGGTCGTCTCCTGGCTGTCTGTAGCCTACAGCCTGTGGGCCACCCCGGGCCGACTTCTGGCGGAGAGTTTTGGGCAGACCCAGGCTCCAGCGCCGGCTCTCCCATGGCCTGGTTCTGGAGCTCGGACGAGCGACTCAACTCGCCTGCGTCACGTTTGCGTTGTCTGGGGTATCAGTCGGGAGTCTGGCGGGAAGGGATCCCTCACGTTGGGCAGAGGATGAGAGTTTCATGTGGGGTGATGTGGGGAAATCACAAGGGATGGGACAGCACCCCAGGGTGAGTAACAGAGGAAGCTGTTCCCCGTGCCGGTTCGGAACGGAGGTAGGAAATAGCTGTGTAGAAAGGACCACCTCCAGGAGCTGGGGTTCAGCCAGCCTCATCCAGTAGAGGGGCCCAGCTAACCCTGGGGGTCCCGCAGAGAGAGCGGCGCTGGGGAAAGGCGTGCCCTGACCGCTCACTACCCACCTTCTCACCTCCTGCTGTGCTACTGGTGGAAGCCAGAGACCCAGAGAGCCTGTTGATGGGGTCCGTGTGGACCACTGCCCAGGCAGAGAGCGTGGCGGAGAAGAGGGGAGACAGGCGATGTCCCCACCAGCCTCAGTTCTGGAAGGCTTTCCTTAGTCTCGGTGAAGCGTGAGGCCGCACACCTACCCAGTGGGAGCCAGAGGGTGAAGGTATTGTCGTCATTAATGAGGGAGGGAAGGCAGATGCGCTGCAAGGGAGGGCTCAGCCCCCCACCCCGGGTGTTGGAAGCTGTTGGAAACTTCCTGTTGCGGCTGTAACAGATCAACACCAACTTGATGGGTGGCAACAGCATACATTTATTCTCTTACAGTTCTGAAGGGCGGAAGCCAAAATGGGTCTCACGGGGTTAAAATCAAGGTGTTGGGAGGGCAAGTTCCTTTGGGCGACTCCAGGGGGAGGTCCAGAGGTCCTGGCCTTTTCCGGCTTCTAGAAGCTGCCCGCATTCCTTAGCTCATACCCCCTTCCATCTTGATCAGTCGTGCCACTCTGGGCTCCACTTCTGTTGTCGTTATCTCCTTCTCTGACTCTGCCTTATTTGCTTCTTCTTTACAAGGACCTTTCTGATGACATTGGGCCCATTGGATAATTTAGGATAATCTCCCTGACCTCAGGACCTTAGTTCAATCCATGTGCAAAGTCCCTTTAACATGTGAGGTGACAGAGTCACAGGTCCTGGGGATTAGGACCTGGACATCTTTGGAACCACTATTCTGCCAGTTCTGTCCACTACTAAAGCATTCTAGAATCTTCTCAGAGGGAAAAACGTATTCCTACCACCATGCCCAGAAATCTAAAATCCCCTCTATTAATGTCTCTTTTTTGGATTAATCATGTTCCCAGACTCCAGCACTGATTGATTTGGCCTCAAGAATTTTCCCAGATCTGGGGCACCTGGGTGGCTTAGTCGGTTAAGCGTCCGACTTCGGCTCAGGTCACGATCTCACAGTTCGTGAGTTTGAGCCCCGTGTCAGGCTCTGTGCTGACAGGGCCTAGAGCCTGCTTCAGATTCTGTGTCTCCCTCTCTCTGCCCCTGCCCGGCTTCCACACTCTCTCCCTCCCTATCTCTCAAAAATTAATAAATAAACATTAAAAAAAAAATTTCCCCAGATCTGCATATGTGCCATTAAATGGCTCTCACATCATCTCACTGTTTGACTCAGCGTCATTGTAAGCGACAAGACATGTAAAACCAAGGCTTGATGTTCATTTGTGATTTTTCTCGCGTAATTTTTCTCACTGTTCCCATCAAAACAATTACATAACTAGTGACATTTTAAGAAAAGCTGATACATGCACCACCTAAAAGTGCTTTGCAGAATACTACGAGTACGTGTGCGTATATGTATAAGACAGAGGCTGGGAGAGACAGATTTGTTACAAGAAATTGGCTCACACAGTTATGAGGTGGAGAAGTCCCCTAATCTGTGGTCGGCAAGCTGGAGACCTAGGGGAGCCGATGGTGTGGGTTCCGGTGTAAGTCTGAGTCTGAAGACAGAAGGAAATGGGGTGGGGGTGGGGGGACTGGTGGGGAGGGGAGAGCAAATGCGCCCGTATTCTGCCTTTTTATTCTACTGATGCGTCCAAAGGATCGGCTGAGGCCCACCCACCCTGGGGAGGGCAGTCTGCTTTCCTCCCTCTACTGATTCAAATGTTTATCTTATCCAGAAACACCCCCCACAGACACCCCCAGAGTAATGTTTGACCAAATGTCTGGGCATCCTACGGCCTGGTCAAGTTGGCACATAACATTAGCCATGACGGTGGCATTGTGGGATGAACTCCGAGGAAGGAGCGAAGGGACTGGGGTTCTGGGTCTGCTCTGTAATGTTGGGCAGGTCTCCTTCTGTCCGGGGGCATCAGTTTCCTAGTCTGTGTGATGGGGACCGTTCCTTGGGTTCTCAGACATGGGGAGCTTTTGCTTTTAGCCCCTTGGTGCATCAGTAACGAGACTGGAAAGCTTTGACGTGGATGGTTAGCCTATGCAATGCTGTCAGGGGCACCGTGGGGGGGGTCCACCCCACCCCAGGACCAGCTTTACGTGTTCTCCCTGGGCCTCACCTCGTACCACGTGCACGTATCCATCGTGGCTTTTAGTAGGGGAGACCAAGCTTTATCCAGCCTTGTAGCCATCACGCCCGACCCGGAATAAGGATTCAACACATTATCTAGTTGTTGAAGGACCAGCTGACTGAGAGAAGAAAAGGCGTGACAGTCCCCAGAGGTCAGAGCTTGCTGAGAAGCCCCTCCTGGGACTAGAACCTCCCCTTCCCTGAAAACTCAGTGGTGAGCATGGGGGTTCTGTGAATCAGATAGACCTGGGTTCAAATCCCAGAGCCACCACCTAGGAGCTGCCTGACCTTGGGTGGATTATGCCACCTGTCTGAGCCTCAGTGTTCGGGTGGACAAAGGGGATACTAACAAAAGTGAGTTCCTGGGGCGCCTGGGTGGCTCAGTGGGTTAAGCGTGCAGCTCTTGCTTTTTGGCTCAGGGCGTGATCTTGCGGTTCATGAATTCGAGCCCCGTGTTGGGCTCTGCGCTGACAGCTCAGAGCCTACTTAGGATTCTCTCTCTCTCCTCTCTCTCTCTTTCTCTCTCTTTCTCTGCTCCTCCCCACCCCCCCAGAATAAATAAATAAACTTAAACGGGAACTGCTGTTATCATTACCTTGCCATCCACGTTGTCTGGGGAAGATGTAGATGATCAGATAAGAGCCTGTGCCTCTCCAGGGCCATGCAGGGCCCGTGGGGAACTTTTGGAGACCCTACGTATAGGAGGCGTGTGTGTGTGTGTGTGTGTGTGTGTGTGTGTGTGGCGGGGGGGAGGGTCTCTGAAACGCACATTGACTCCCCTACCGTTCTGCACCAGCAAGCTCTCTGGGGCGGTTCAGATAGTGCTCAGATGTAATATTCCGAAACTATTTTTAAGATGGTTCTTAAATGCCTGCCAAAACTAAAAACCCCACGTGCACGAAAACTATCATTGCTAATTGGCTTTGCGTGACACGAATAGATTGATGAAGGCAGTGGGTTCGGTTCCTCACCAAGAGGGGGAGAAAGAGCGTGTGCTGGCTACACCCCTTGCTCTGCTGCTTACGACCAGGTGACCTCAGAACGGCCCCCTAGGGTCTCTGAACTGTTGCCTCCTCTATGCTGTGGGTCACTCCCAGGGTAACCAGCCGGGCCAGCTCAGTGCCCAGTTGGCCCAACCAGCAGGAGCCGTTAGAAGGTGTTTAAGACCATTCTGGCGAAGTGGCTGACGCGGTAGGCAGTTCCGAAGTGCCGGCTGTGGGATTTGATCCCAGGTCTGTCTGATTCACAGAGCCCGTGTGTTCACCGCTGAATTTTCGGGGCGCTTCCGGTTCCAGGAGGGGCTTTTCGGTAGGCGTTGCCCTCTTGGGACCGTCACGGCCGTTTCTTCTATCCGTCAGTTGGTCTTTCAACAGCCAGCTACCCACGGGTTGGTTTCCTTGTGGACCGGACCCAGTAGCAGAGGGGTCTGCGGATGAATTTTGGTTGGATTTGAGCAGTGCCTTTCCAAGAATGGGTTGAACCATTTCAGGAACCAGCACACTTAGGAATCCGGTTTGACAGACTGCTACATTCTGTAGAGGACAGGTGTGGGCGGTGGGTATCGAGGAATCTATTTAAGCCAACAAATTCGGGTTTGCCAGACATTCTAACTTTCTGAAATCTCTGTAAGTAACCTTAAATCCGATGCGGAGTCTCCGCTGGGTTGCAAGAAGCCTCCTCGTTGCTGGGGCTCCCTCACCCTGGATGGGTAGACATCCCCAGGGACTGACCCTGGGACATCCCCAGGGACATCCACCTGCACCATCAAACGATGCCCTCAGCCTGCGTGTTTCCTCCAGGTCTGGAAACTCTGCTCATTCTGGGCCAAGCTGGGAGTGGGAGGGAGCCAACCTGTGTCCAGACTGGCATTTCTGGCTCTGGGGTTTTCCGACTCGCCTCCAGCATTGCCAAGACCTTGCAGATGGGTGCTTGTTGGGGTTGGAGGAGCCCCCCAGATGTTTCACTGTTGCTTGCCGGGCTTGTTAGTTTGTGTAGTTCATAGGCTTTATTTGGGAGTGGGCATTTCTAGGCTTCTAGAGAAATTGAACAGGAAGTGCCGAGTTCAGGAAGTAGTCTTTCAACTCGGCCCCACCCCCACCCTGCCTTCCTCTGTGATTCATGCCTTCTGTTAGCTCCTTTGTTACAGCTGATGTGCCCGAGACGTCGTCATTACCTAGAGTCCTAGAGTTGGGAGTTGACTCTGTGTTACACGTTCTGTGGGCTTTGGCCAGCGTGTAATGACCTACACCCACCATCAGAGTATCAGAGGGAATGGCTTCATGCCCTGAAACTCCTGGGTCCCCTCCCTCCCCCCACCCCCAGCAACCACTGATCTTTTAAATCTTTCCATAGGTTTGCCTTTTCTGTGTTTCTGAAATTAGTTTAGCTTCCAAAATTAAAAAAAAAAAACAAACAAGTGGAATATTTTATGTAAAAACCCAGATGTCCGGTATCTCTTGAAGAAGTGTGATGTCCCCGCTAACCTCAGTCAGGCCAGAGCTGAGTACAAGGCACCGCCCTCCTTTCCTTTCCCCCAGGCCTTGTGCGTGCGGGCCCCTTCTCTGTTCGTTGGCCCCTCTAGGCATTTGAGTTTGCAGCCCTGCTCTGGCCTCCCACGGAGCCAGAACAGCCTCTGGTTTGTGGTCTGCTTCTGTTTCCTGCCCTGCAAATACATTCCCGAGGCCAGGTCTCACAACGAGCCCGGACGCCTGCTTGAAATGGGGAAGACCGAAACCTGGGAGAGCAAACGCAAATTCATTCCCCACCCCTGGAAATCGTCTTGTAAGCTGTGGGAGGCTCCCCCGAAGCCATGCAAACAGCCAGCTGCAGGGCCATCTGAGGCTAGGACGAAGTCCGCCAACATCCTCCACTCAGCAGATTTTTGTTTTTTTTCCTGTGTTCTCTATACAACCTGAAGCTACCGGCTGTCTGAGGCCACGGACCCTGGCGTGGGCTGGGCACAAAGTCCTTCAGTGGCTGCTGCCGCTTCGGGTCAATTATTTATGCGAATGCTGCAGTTCACCCTACTGACCTCCTTCCTGGAGTGTGGCGGGGAACCGGACACCCAGAGATTACATTGCCCCTGGAGTGGAGGTGGCGGGTGCACGGGGAGACTCTGGGAGGTTCAAGGCCAGAGCGTCGCTGAGACACAGCTAGGACCGAAGGCGGTGCTTTAACTTGGCTGCAAGGTTTTACTTCGGAGGAAACCCTGCATCTCTAAGCAGTGAAACACGAGCTGGCATGATGCGAGCATGCTCCCTTCTTCCCGCCCCACAAGCCCCTCTGCGGTCCTTATGCTCAGGGCCCCCGGGACGGGCTGAGGAGTGGTCAAAAGAACACTTGATGTAGAGCCCAGTGTCTGTCCCCTTTGTGCTGTGTGATCTTAGGCAAGTTGCTTTGTCTGTCTGAGTCTCCATTTCCATCTCTGGATGGAAAAGAGGAAGGTGGCAGTAAGGTCCTACAGGAGCACGAGTGGGGTTCTCGTATCCCAGGGGGGGTCCTCTCTGTGTCTCCCCCCAGTCCTGCATCCGTCCTCAGAGCACCGACATTCTGCCCCTGTCCAGGTCGTCCTACTCAAATCCTCTGTCTCCCTCGCTCTCCATATTGACTCAGTCTACAAGTACTTACAGAGCACCTGAAATGTGCCCACCACTGTCCTAGGTACCAGGGACACCGTGGTGAACAAGATGGACCCTGTCCCTGCCCTGGGGGAACCAGTATCCCACTTGGGACCTTCCCTGTGTCTTTATACTCAACCTCCAGCTACCCTGATCCAGGCCACCACCTCACTCTCTTTCCTGGATTCCTGGAACACCCTCCATACTGCAGTCAGAGTTCTTCCTGAATCACAGATCTGATGAATCAGGGCCCCCTGCTGCCCCTAGCGTAAAATGGAAACTCACCACGCACCAGCCGCCTTAGCCTCCTTTCTGTCCGAGACTGATGGAGCCCCTTTTGCCCCTGAATGTTTGCCCCGGCTGTTCCCTCTCCCTGGTTTCCTGTTCTTCATGTGACGTCATCTTCTTTTCAGGTGTCACTCTTGCCACCTCATTGTCCAGCCAGCCCTCCTTAGTCCTGTCTGTGTCCCCAGCACAGCCCTGATGAGAATAATAGCCAAGAGACACGCCGTGCTTTCTGTATATTTTGACTCTGTGCCCATTTTACAGATGAAGGAACCAAGGCACAGAGAGGAGAGTGGCTCTGCTGGGGCTCCACAGTATTATAGTTGCCTCTGGCCACTCCCATCATGAGTCCCCTGGAGCAGGGACCGTGTCTTGCTTGTCTCTGCATCTGCAGCACACAGGACCTGGCTCATAGTAGGTGCTCGACAAACTCTCACTACATGATGAATGACTGTCTTATGAAATCAGTGAGCTCATCGTGGTCCAAGCCCTACTTGAATTGCTCCGGACTGTCTGATCGTAAGAGGTTCTTATTATTCCAGTTGGACGATGAGTTGGTTCAGCCAAGGGAGGAATCCAGTCTCCCTGCCCCAGGGGGGTCCTGGCGGCCGCCGAGGCCTCTCTCACCAGGAAATGTGGGTGTGGGAGGAAGGTCCTTGCCATCATTTGTTTTTGTCAGTGTTGACTATTTTCCAGTATAGACCGCCTGCGGTGGGGAGTGGAGTCCAAGGGTTCGATATCGCTGTGGGGATTTCTGCCTGCAAGGACTCCAGAGGTCACCCCGGCACTGAGGCATGGGATTTGCTCGGCCGAGGCCCTGCCGGAGCCTTCCTGGAGATATTAGGTGCCGATGTGGGGACACGGGGGCCGCAGCTCATTACGGCCTTCTAGTCAATTTAGGAGCGTGCTGGACCAGACGTGAGGGCTGCCGGGTCTTTGGAGGCTGCCGTGAGGTTCTTTTCGAGACCCCAGGTGAAGATCAATGTGGGTCCTGCAGGAGGGTGGCAGGTAGGACAGGCAGCAGAGGGAGGGCTGCTGTAAGGACTCATCTCAGAGCCCGAGGCCTGGGGTGCACACGGCTTGCTTTAAATCCTCTCCCGGTTATGGTGTAGCTAGATGTGATATGATATGATATATACTAGAGTATTCTATGCTACGCTGTATTATCTGTGCTGTGCTATCTGTGCTCTCCTGTCTGTGCTGCATTATTTATACTCTCTATACTAACGGTGCATATTAAGCCATCCATACTATGCTATTGCATACTATACTATCTATATTATACTTTATTACCTACACTATACCATGTAATAAACGCAGGAGTCCACAGAAACAGAGCGGCAGGATGATCGGGCACACAAACTTGGGAGGTAGATGCCTGGGTTCAGATCCCAGCTCTGCCCCCGATGAGCTAGGATCTGAACCCAGGCATCTACCTCCCAAGTTTGCGGCCCTCAGCCTTGCTCTCTGAGCCTCAGTTTCCCCATCTGTAAGGTAGAATTACTAGCTCTAACCACCTCGTAGAGCTGTCGCGGGAAAACGTCATCGGGCACTTAGGGGCCGTTAGGGGTTGAATGGTGTCCCCCGCCTAGAATTCGTAGGTTGAAATCTTAACCCTCCGGTACCTCAGAGCGTGACCTTAACTGGAAATGGGGTCATTGTAGTTAAAGTTCATTAAATGAGGATGAGGTCCTATTGGAGTGGGCGGGGGGTGGGGGGCGGTTCTCATCCGATATGACTGGTGTGCATATAAAAAGGGGAAATTTTGACACGGACACACACAGGCAGAACGCCATGGGGACGAGAAGGCAGAGATCAGGGCGGGGCTTCTGAGATACTCCAGGGGCCACCGACGACTGCCAGCAACCCGCCAGAAGCCGGACAAGAGGCGTGGAACAGGTTTGCCCTCACAACCTCGGAAGGGGCCAACTCAGATCTTGAGCTTGCAGCTTCCGGAACAGGGAGAGAATAAATTCATGTTGTGGAAGCCACCGGCCTGTGGCACTTTGTCAGCAACCCTAGAAATGAACGCAGGGGCTCAGCACGGAGCCTGGCGCAGAGAGCCCGCTGCGCGGTGCTCATTGTGATTGCTGTCCCTGGTATGTCCTGCCATTCCTGTGTTGCTCATGCTGGGTCAGGAGCTGGCCAGAGCTAGGAGCCGTCCCCTTACTGGTGAGGCCGTGTGACTTGGGTAAATCACTTTCCCTCTCTGGGCCTCTCGGTTCCCTAATTTGTAACGTGGACACTCTGTGTGATGAGAATAATGGGACCCCTTGTGTGTAGAGATCACTTCCCCTTCCACTGTGCCCTCTCTTCCCTGACTTGCCGTCGTCCCCATTTGACAGATGAGGACGCTGAGGCTCACAGACGGAAGAAGTTACCCGCCCAAGGTCATGCTGAGGCTGAGTGGCAGACATGGGGTCAAACGCAAGATTGTCCACGCTAAGGCCATTGGCCACAGAGCTCTGGGTGGAAAAAGAGAGGGTGGTCTCAGATTCCCTCCAGGTGTGAAGATGGGATTGGCCATATTGCTGTCATTTCCTCCTTTGGGCTTATCCAGTGTTTTTACCTTGTAGCTCCCGTCACTCCCCAGGCTCTTGGGAGTCCTGCCCATTCACTGGGGAAGATAAGGTGGGGGAGGGTGGGGTCACAGATCCTGCTTCAGATTCGCAAGTGGAATAATTGTCTGCATGCACTTTGGCAAAGGGATTTGGGGTTGGGGAGAGGAGGTACCTTAGTGCCTCTAACCTGCTTCCCGCACAGATAAAAACGACGTCTTTGGTCCCCAGGGCTCACCAAGCCGTCATTCCAACTCCACATGTATGAGCCACGTTCTGCTTTTCGGGGAAAGAAAAGAAAAAAAAAAGCTATTTTGTTCTGCATCTGGGCATGTGCTTTCCTCAAAGTGCCAAGGAAATCCCACCTCTGATAAACAATAGGCAGCCTCCAGAAAAGCTAAGATGCCTATGTATTCCCTGTTAGGGGAGGGTCTCGGCTCTTGCCCTCCCCCAGCATTCTGAAGAAGACGTTCCCTCCATTTTCTGGAAGGCCTGGGGGCTCGGTCCTTCCCTTTCTCATCTCCAGATCAGCTCTGCCCAGTCCTGGGGGCTTACAGGAACATTTCTGAAGGATTTTAGGGTCAGACAGACTGAGTAGAAGCACCCAGGACTTAGTAGGTGCCTTTTTCCCCCTATCAATATCACTCATTCACTGCACAGTAGAAACCATCAACAAAACAAAAAGGCAGCCTACTGAATGGGAGAATATAATTGCCAATGGCACATCTAGTAAGGGGTTAATAACCCACGATATATAAAGAACATACACAACTCAACACCAAAAACAACAACAACAACAACAACAACAACAACAACAAAAACCGATGAAAAAAATGAGCAGAGGCCCTGAATGGACATTCTACCAAAGAAGTCACCCAGGTGGCCACCAGACACATGAAAAGATGCTCAACACCACTCATCATCAGGGAAGTGCAAATCAAAACCGTAACGCGGTCACCTCACGCCAGTCAGAATGGCGAGTATCAAGAAAACAAGACCTAACAAGTGTTGGTGAGGATGTAGGGAAAAAGAAACCTTCGTGCACTGTCGGTGGGAACGTAAACTGGTGCAGCCATGGCGGGAAACAGTCTGGAGGTTCCTTAAAAAAAATTAAAGCCGGAGATACCATATCATCCAGTAATGCCACTGCCGGGTATTTACCCAAAGAAAACAAAAGCAAATCATACGGTAAGATATACACACCCCTCTGTTTGTATTGCAGCATATTTAAAATAGCCAAGATATGGAAGCAACTTAAGTGTGTATCAGTAGATGAATGGATAAAGAAGATGTGATACACCCACACAAGAAACACACACACATGCACACACACACACACACACACACACACGCACAGTGGAATACTACTCAGCTGTTAAGAAAGAATGAAATCTTGGCCATCCATGACAACACAGATGGACCTGGAAGGGCCTTAGCCTTAGAATTAGGCCAAGTGAAATAAGTCAGAGAAAGACAAGTACCATGTGATTTCACTTACATGTGGAGTTTAAAAGACCAGACGAACGATCAAACAAAAAAGCAGAAACAGACTCATAAATACAGACAACAGACTGGTGGTTTGCCGGAGGCGAGGCGGGTGGGGGCGGGGAGAGCGAGTGAAGTAGGTAAAGGGAACTAAGAGGTACAAGCTTGCAGTTATGAACTAAAAGAAGTCACAGGATGGAAAGTACAGCGCAGGGGATACAGTCACCAATCCTGTAAGACCGTTAGATGATGGCAGGTGGTGACCGACCACTCACCGCGGGAAGTATTGAGAGAAAAGAAATCATTCATTGAACGTCACCGAAGGTACAGGCTCTTCACCAAAAGCATTTCCAGGGAGCCAGGATCCATGCCAGCTGCCTCGCACATCACCTGTCCTACAGCACCCCAGAGGGAGGGTAGTGATACCCCCACTGGATAGGCAGGGAAATGACTTCAAGAGAGACTGAGCGACGCCCCCAAGGACGCAAAGCTAATAGTGGTAGGATGGGTATCTGAACTCAGATGGGGCTGACCTGATTCCAAAATCTGTGCTCTTTTTAAAAGTCTAGGTTGGGGCACCTGGGTGGCTCAGTTAAGCATCCGACTTTGGCTCAGGTCCTGATCTCATAGTCCGTGAGTTCGAGCCCCACGTCGGGCTCTGTGCTGACGGCTTGGAGCCTGGATCCTGCTTTGGATTCTATGTCTCCCTCTGTCTCTGCCCCTCCCCTGCTCAGGTGCTGTCTCTCTGTCTCTCTCTCTCTCTCAAAAGTAAATAAACATTAAAAAAATTAAAAGTGAATAAAAAGTCTAGGCTGTTGTAAGTGACGTCAGCTGAGTAAGCCCCCTACCCCACCAACTGTGTCCGTGTTCTTGTCCCTTGAACCCATGAACGTGGTCAGAGGGACTTTGCAGGTATAATTAGGGTAAGGATCTCAAATCAAAATGGGGATGTTGTCCTGGAAGGGCCCAGAGTTGTCCCAAGAGTCCTTATAGAAAGGAGGCAGGAGGGTCAGAGTCAGGGGAGATGTGAAGACGGTTACAAGAGGTCAGACAGATACCAGGAGGGGGCCACAAGCCAGGGAATGTAGGTGCCCCCCAGGGAGCTTCAAGGAAGTAGATTCTCCGAGAGAACCTCCAGGAGCCAGCCCTGTGGAAGTCTAATAGAAGAAATCTGTGTTGTTTTAAGCTGCTGTGTCTGTTACCACAGCCACAGCGAATGAATTCACTGCGCATAGAGAAGAAATAAAAGGTGCTCAACGAAAAGATTAAAGAATGTCTTGAGAGCTCGTCAGCGTAAGAGAGGTTTCCCAGCCATATTGAATGAATGAATGATAATGACATTAATGCTGACCTGGGTGACATTCCAGTGGGGTTCCAGTCTTATCCCAGCCCTGGACCCTGGGAGGGAGCGCTTGGCATTGTCATTGTGATCTAGTAGTCTTCATGAATTTATTTTAATTTATTTTATTTATACTATTTTTTGAACTGGGCTTCGTGCCCAGTGAACAGGGCTTGCACTCATGACCCTGAGATCAAAAGTCGGACGCTTAACAGACTGAGCCACCCAGGCACCCCATCTTTCATTTAGTTAAACCCCAGACCTTCAGGGAAGGGGAATTGAAGAATTTTTTTTTTTTTATGAAGGTACAACCTACATACGGTAAAATCAAATATTGGTACATTTTACAAACCTATAGAATTCATGTCACCATCGCCAAGGTCAAGATCTAGAATATCTTTCCTCACCCAGCAAGTTCCTTTGCACGCCTTCCTGATTGATACCCCTCAGGGGTAACCCGCCATTCTGATTTCTGTCACCAAGGATTAGTTTGCCTGTCCTTGAACTTCACATAAAGAGCGTCTTTTCTTTTGTGCACGCTTCCTTAGCTCCACGTTATGTCTGTGAGATTTACCCATGCTGTTACACGTATCAGCTGTTCAAGTTCATCCGCTCTCCTGTTGAAGGACGTGTGGCTTGTTTCTCCGGCTTGAGGCCGTCATGAACAGAGCTGCTAGGAATGTTCTCGTACGAGTCCTGTGGTAGGTAGAAGCGCTCGTTTCTCGTAGGTGTATGCCTGGAGTGGCGTCGCAGAATCATGGGGCAGATGGGTATTTAGTTTCAGTAGATCCCCCGGTTCTCTGGCCTGCAGCTAATCTTAGGATTAGCCTTCTCTGCCCCCACATCAGCTTTCTTTGCAGAAGTTCCATTCCCTATCGCTGTGCTGCGCTGGTAACCGGGATTATGAGACAAGGAGGTGTGAGGGTCCCTGCCTCCCAGCCCAGGAGAGCATCATCTGACCTGGTGGTTTAGAGCAGGTGGGACGTGGGTACCAATGGAGAAGGGGGTGGGGGACACTTTCTTTCTATGTTGGCCCCCTCCCCCATTTTGCTGAGTTGGTAAGACATAAGTTTGGGTTCAGCTGAGTCTGGTGATTTCTTCCAAACTTAGCACACTCCCTTTGAGATTTTTGCCACATTTACATGCTTTTCTTCGAATTGACTTACTTTTTTGCTAAAGACTACTCATTGAAGGAGTTAACTTACCTGCAAATATGAAATCAATAAGACTTTCCCTAAGTAGAGGTTAATCATGATAAACACTTACGAAAGGAAAACCAAGTTGATCAGCTCTAGCCAGATACTGTCACCAGCCAGGGGCCACGCCCCTGACGCTTTTCGCTGTCTTCATGGCAGATTGGCAAGTTTTGGGGATGCGTTAAAGAACTATTAGCACCAAAGGGAGACTTTCTTTTTTCTTTTTTTAAGTGTATTTATTTTGGGGGTGGGGCGAGCTAGAGCAGGAGGTGGGGGAGGGGGAGAGAGAGAGAAAGAGAAAGAGAGAAACCCAAGCGGGCCCTGTGCTGTCAGCGAGGAGCTCGATACAGGGTTCTGTCCCAACTGTGAGATCATGACCTGAGCTGAAATCAAGAATTGGACGCTTAACTGACTGAGCCATCCGGGCGTCCCAAAGACTTTCCCAAGATGTCATCAGAGACACTGAAAGAAAATTAAAAAGGAATAACTTTCTCACTTTGCGATTGAATATCAGTTAATGTTGGAATCTTCTGTCATGCCAAGGTCAGGTCCATGCCTTGCAAAACACTGGAGTCCTAAAAAGTCACCTTTGTTTGAATCCTACACTAGCTCTGTAATATTGCATCAGTGACTTCACCTCTCTGAGCCTCAACTTCCTCACTGGTACAAGGGGCTCATCATGGCACCTGCTTCAGAGGCCTCTGGCGTTCCCACTGAATGACCCTGACCTTGGTATTACCATGATGGGGACATCTCATGAATCTTGTGGCTGTTAGCGGGAACGAACACCCAGGATATTCCTGCATTGCAATTCTGTTAGGGTTCTTACTCCTAAGCAAAGTCATCTGTTAGCTTCAGCAAAGCCCTCTGCCATTCTGGGGGAGTGTTTATTGCCCTTGGGATCCTGCCAAGGTTAAGTGGAGAATATGGTCCTGGTGAAATTCACACTTTGTCATTTGTTCACAGGCCCAGACGTTAAATCTCATCCACTGGAGGGTGACAGGAGCTCCCCATGCACCTGCTGTCAGGGAGACTGTGATGTGGGGAGGGGGGTGTCCCTGTCAGACCCCTCTGGGTTCCAAGCCTAGTGCCACGGTCTACTCACCCTGTGCCTTGGGTATGCCACATCTCTCTGGGTCTCAGTTTGCTTGTCTGTAAATGGGAATGTTCACCCCTGCCTCCTCAAGACATAAGAACGACCGGATTAGATAATGCACAAAATGCAAGAGCCAGACGTTCAATAGACAAAAATGCTTATAATTATTCTTTGTTGAGGAAGCCATGGGCTGCATTTAAAATCTCTGCAGAGCCCATTCTGCCTCTTGGATTCCTGATCATCCCAAATCTTTGTTTCAGAAAGCTCTCAGGGCGCCTGAGTGGCTCGGTCAGTTAAGCGTCCGACTCTTGGTTTCGGCTCAGGTCACGATCTCATGGTTGGTGAGTTCGAGGCCCGCATCGGGCTCTGTGCTGACAGTGTGCAGCCTGCTTGGGATGATCTCCCTCTCCCTCCCTCTCTGCCCCTCGCTGCTCATGTTCTCTCTCTGTCTCTCTCAAAATAAATAAATAAACTTAAAAAAAACAAACCAAAAAAAAGAAAACTCTTCCCTCTCAACTGTAATTCTGTCTTAGATTTCTGTTTCCCACAGCCTAGACCACAGATTTTCACAAATCCTGTGTGGAAATCTTGCAACAGCTACAGCCATAGGTAAAACTTCCTTATGTAGAAAGTGGCAAAAACACAACTCGAATGGACTTTCTAACAAGAGAGTAATTTATTTTGGCTCACAGATACTAAAATCCACAAGTATGTTTCCTGCTTCAGGTGTGGCTTGATCCAGGCTCAGAGACCATCAGATCTTGGCTTGTCTGCATCTCTACCTTTCCCTAGTCCTTGGCTCTCCGATAGTGGCAAGATACTCCCAGGAACCCGAGATCACTTCTCCTGGATGCCCTCATCCCCTGGAGGCCAGGACTTCTGCCAGCCAGTCTTGTTGGTTCTAATTAGATTACCTGCCCATTCCCAAACCAGCCGGCAGTGAGAAAGGGAGATGGGCTGTGTCGATTGGCTTGGGCCAGTCAGGACCCATTTTTGGAGCTGGATCTGGGGTTAGCCCTACTCAAACCACACTGGGGGGAGGAGGTGTGGATTCTGTAGGGAACTGATGCTGGAAGAAGGGAGCGAGGGGTAAAAGGATGCTGGGATTGCAGTCAAAGTGTCCTGACGCCTTTCTGAGACAAAGAAGTGACGGATTTTCCATCAGAGACCTAGCAGCACAGTAGGATTGAAGGAGCACCCCCCTCTCTCTCCCTCCCTCCCCGCCCCTCTCTCCCCCTTGTTCCCGGTGCCGTGTGGCCTGAAAATAACAAGGTTGGAGTCAGAGTGATGAATGGGGCAAGATTGACTCGGCACTAATTTTGCCTGGGAGCTGTAGCTATTTTGGGCCCTTGCTGAGCCCTGGTTTAGCTTAGCTGGTTAGAGAGCAGGGCTCATGAGGTCAAGGGTATAAAAAGGGAGCCGGAAACATGGGACTGGAGGCCGAAGTCTTGGGGCCTGCTCCTCCTGTTCTGCCACTTTCGACCTGGAGCCCTCATGTTACTTACCCTCCCTGGGCCAGTATCTTCACGTTCTTTCCTTCTGTCCCCGCCTCCTTCGCTAGTCACTGCTACACGTCTCGGGTCACAGCCTGATTTCTCATCCCAAGACTGGGTTGAATGTCCCTCCGTGTGCTTCTGTAGCTTTAGGCTTCCAGGTATGAGTCCCGTTTCTCCCAACTTCTCAACGAATGAGTTGGGGCGAGTCTGTCACCCTCGCGGTGCCTCAGTTGTCTCATCTGTCAAATGGGGATAACGGGAGTAGTGCCTGTCTCAGTTCATTACACTGTGTAACTTAAGTAAGCACTTAACACAGGAACTGGGCTCAGTAAATGCTAGTTTAAAATCGAGATGGTTCTGACATTCAGTGGAATATTGAGCTAATGAAATCAAGCGTCTAGTCCCCTGTCACGTAAGACCCATGGAACTGGGGCTTCATAGCGTTCTCTCCTCTCTGTCATTACTCACGTATTTCCTAGCATGTAGTACGTGCTCAATAAAACTTGTGGCCTAAATGGCCCAGGTCTGATGTTCTAGGGAACTCCCCTAGCTCTGCTGAGAGCCCCAAATTGTGCAGCTGGGTTTGTCCACGGGTCCTCACCAGCAATGCCGACCTTGAAAGGCCGGTGCAAAACTGGGAGTGGGAGGCTTGTGCATAATAATTTGAGCATTGCTAAAATCCTTTCCCGTCTCTTCAATTCCACGATTTGCTCCTTCCAGCCCCTCCCCACCCAGAGCCTTGAAGTTCAGGAAGGCGGGTAAGTAACTCGCATGAGGGCTCCAGGTCCTTGAAGTTCAGGAAGGCCTTGCTGACGCGCAAATATCTGCATGTGAATCCATGATGACCATGGTGTCACTGGCTTTAAAGAGCTCATTAGAAGAACAGCGTGTTGTGGGGGGTAGGCCACTGGCCTGGTAAATTCTGCAGGGTCAGGGATAGAGGGAGGAAGGAGACACCGAGCGGGCACCTCCCTGGCTGAGAGCAAAGTCAGCCGGAGGGGGCGTCTTTGGTTCTGCCCAGAGCTTGACCTGCAGCGACTTTATATACACTTGGTTGGCAACACTGGTTAACAGTAAATAACTAGAACCCCCCAAACAAGGCCCCCTCTGCTGAGCAGACCATTAAGGACCCGAGGGAGGTTATTTCACTTGGCAGCTTCCCCCAGGGGTGGCCGAGAAGCCCAAAGATGGAGGCTGGGCTCCTCGAGCCTTCTTGTACTGGGAAGGGAAAAATAAATGACACGGGACCCGTGGCGGCTGGTTTTTTTGTCCCCCCCCCCCCCCCCCCGAGGCGTGCTCAACGCTGTGTGCTGGCAGTGTTCTTTGGCCAAACCGGATGTCCTGGGTGTAGGGCGTGTGTGTGTGTGTGTGTGTGTGTGTGTGTGTGTGTGTGTGTGTATATCCCAGACCAGAACCATCGTTCAGCCTGACCTTTGTTTTTGTGTGTTATTGATTGGATTTAAGTCACTTTATTACTTTCTCCAGGTGAGCCCTGCCACTCTGTGCCCCGTGTTGCTTTGTGGTCACAGCACCTGTGGGGAGGCAGAAGGCGAGGATGAGGCTGACGGGAATAACATCAGTGGTGATGGTGACCGTGATGAATGAAACAATGGCAGTGACGATGATGGGGATGATGGGGATGGGGATGATGGGGATGATGGAAATGGGGATGGGGTGATGGGGATGGGGTGATGGGGATGATGGAAATGGGGATGGGGATGATGGGGATGATGGAA
>NW_026058223.1:39532-51125 GCF_023721935.1 Panthera uncia | reverse complement strand
TTAGTAGAAGTGTGTGTGTGTGTGTGTGTGTGTGTGTGTGTGTGTGTGTAAAGGTTTTTCAAAGAGCGCTTCTCAATCAGGCTGGGTTGGTTGACAGCCTCTGAGCCCACACAGGGGTGGGCACATCCTTTATAGCATGAGAACAAGCGGAACTCATGCCCCACAGTAAGGGCCTTCTTCCTCTTTCTGGAAAAATAATAAAAATAATAATAATAACAGCATAAATCTCTGATCACTGCCAGCTCTCCTGCAGTGAGTTTACCCGGAAGAACTGTATCATTGAAAAATCATCCCTGGGGTGGGAATGCCCCAAGGTTCAACCTAGTCCAATGCTTGTTATTTAAAAACAAATTTTTTAATATTTATTTTTATTTTGGGGAGAGCACAGGTGGGGGAGGGGCGTCGAGAGGGGGATAGAGGACCTGAGGCAGGCCCTGAGCTGACAGGCTGACAGCAGTGAGCACAATGTGGGGCTCGAGCTCAAGAGCCGCGAAATCATGACCTGAGCCGAAGTCTGATGCTGAAACAACTGGGCCACCGAGGTGCCCCTACATATTCTTTTCTTTCTTTATTTTTTTGAGAGATAGAAAGTGAGTGGGGAAGGGGCAGAGAGAGAGAGGGAGACAGAGAATCCCAAGCAGGCTCTGCGCTGACAGGCGCGGGGCTCGAACCCACGAACCGTTGACATCATGGCCTGAGCTGAAACCAAGAGTCAGAAACTTAACCATGGAGCCGCCCAGGCGCCCCCAGAGGACATCGTTAACCCGAGTCGTACTTACCAACTTGGTGAGCAAGTTGGTGAGCACAAGGAGAAGGAGTCTGTTCAGCTGAATCTTGGTGTTATTCGCTCAAGCCTTTGTTCCGTGGACAAATGCCAAAGGCGGTTATTTTGTGGCTTGGGGAGAGGTCAGGGGAGCTGACAACCAGGCGAGCCTGAGTGTCCTTCTCAAGGTTGGGACCCTCTCTGTTGCTCATGGGAGGGTATTTGTGACAGTGTTAGGCAGACAGAGCAAACTTGGAATGGCTGTCAGGACAGGATTCTTCTGATGTGCACGTGAAATAACTGGGCATCTTTGTGGAGAATTAGCTAAACTACTACATAGTTATTTTCGCATTGGCATCCACTCTGCGTGGCCCAATGGCCTGCAGGGGCCTTCAGGCGACACTAGACCCTTCAACGGCCACGTGTCCTAGATTAACGGCCTGTGGTCATCAGGTAAGTGTAGGTTCCTGATAGGACTCCCCCAAAGGCCCTTGTGATGAGCTTTCTCTCCTGCCTCCCAGGGCCACGAAGCCTACCAAACCCGCTCTTTTTGTTTTGAATTTCCCAAGCTAGCTTTAGACCGGAAACCCCAAAGCCCTCTACCCACGGACCCTAATAAAGGCATGTGCCCCTTGCACTCCGCCTTGCCCTCCCCTCTGGGCTCCTCAAGGTGGCTCAGGATCTCCTCCCTGACTGGGGAGTAATGCACGAACTCTCTTTCAAACCTCCGGGTCTCCTACAACTGTGGCGCAACATCCAGCCCCCTGGGGCTGTGCTTAACAAATGTTAATTTAACAAAGACACGGCGATCTCTCTGAAATGCAGATTCCGACTCTCGAAATCTGCCAGGAAAGAAGGGATTCTGCAATTCCAGTAAGCCCCTGGGTGAACCTGGTTTCGAGAACACTTTTGACTAGGGGAGGCTCTAGACCAGCAGTGTCCCATGGAACGTTCTGTGCTGAGGATGGTGTTCTGTATCATGCTGCCCAGCACAGTAGCCACCAGGTACATGTGCCTACTGAGTCCTTGAAAGGTGGCAAGTGAGACTGCATAACTGAACTTTAAATGTTATTTTGTTACAGAACCAGGCTGGAACGCTGGCGGAAAAACCAAGCGGCACTCGGAGATCTTGGTGGATCAGAGATTTATTTAACACCGGTGGGCTCAGAGGAGACCGTTTCTCCAGCGATCTGAACGCCGAATGCAAGTGGGAAGGATAATTTATAGTTGTCAGCTTCCATATCCGTGGGGGTTTTCATGCGTGCGGCAAACAGGGCAAAAGAAGAACCTGGAAGAGGGGCGTCCAAGCCAGAGACCAGAGCTTGTTTCAGTCCCCTTGGCCACCTTTGGCCTACTTTATTCATTTCTCCATCAATTTAAGTTTAGTTATTTTAATGTTTATTTATTTTTGACAGACAGAGCATGAGCACGGGAGGGGCAGAGAGAGAGAGAGACAGACAGACAGACAGACAGAATCCGAAGCAGGCTCCAGGCTCCAAGCTGTCAGCACACAGCCCGACGCGGGGCTCGAACTCACAGACCACGAGATCAGGACCTGAGCCGAAGTCGGACGCTCAACAGACTGAGCCACCCAGGTGCCCCATGTTTAATTATTTTATTTTTTTAAAGGTTTTTTTTTTTTTTTCAATGTTTATTTTTGAAAGACAGAGACAGAGCACGAGCAGGGGAGGGGCAGAGAGAGAGAGAGAGAGAGAGAGAGAGAGAGAGACAGAATCCAAAGCAGGCTCCAGGCTCTGAGCTGTCAGCACAGAGCCCGATGTAAGGCTAGAACTCACAAACCGCGAGATCATGACCTGAGCCAAAGTTGGACGCTTAACCAACTGAGCCACCCACGTGCCCCAATTTTAATTATTTTAAATTTCAATAGCTAAGTCAGGCTAGTGGCTGCTTCATCGCACAGCAACAACTGCAGACTGAGTTCTGTATGGGCAGGGACCTTCTTCTTATCTTACTCTTGCGTCCCCATTAGCAGAGTGTCTGTTCTACACCAGGTCCTTAATAAATATTTGTTGACCGGGGCACCTGGGTGGCTTAGCCGGTTAAGCGTCCGACTTCAGCTCAGGTCGTGATCTTATGGTTCGTGAGTTCGAGCCCCACGCAGGGCTCTCTGCTCTCAGCACAGAGACTGCTTCAGATTCTCTGTCCCCCTCCTCCATCGCTTGCGCTCGTGCTCTCTCTCTTAAAAATAAATAAACATTGGGGCGCCTGGGTGGCTCAGTCGGTTAAGCTTCCGACTTCAGCTCAGGTCACGATCTCACGGTCCGTGAGTTCGGGCCCTGCGTCGGGCTCTGGGCTGATGATGGCCCAGAGCCTGGAGCCTGCTTCCGATTCTGTGTCTCCCTCTCTCTCTGACCCTCCCCCGTTCATGCTCTGCCTCTCTCTGTCTCAAAAATAAATGTTAAAAAAAAAAAAAAATTAAAATAAATAAATAAATAAATAAACATTAAAATAAATATTTGTTGACTACATTATTGCATAATGTAATTGAAAAGAGTTTTAAACCTTGTTTGTTAGGACCCTAGGGTTGTTAAGTGACCAAAACACACTTTATGGTTGTGAGACCAAAACCCACCTTGAACTTGAACCTGCCAAAGACTTCATGGGCTCTTATGACCCAATTGTAGAAAGATCAGGGGTGTAGCTGATCTTGGGGAGGGTTGGAGCCAGGAACTAATTCAACAACATACTTTCTCTTTAGCCTTTCGTCTGCGTGAAGGTTCATTCCCTCAAGGTAAGTCATCCTCCCTGGACTCAAACCAACATCACAGGTAGCTCTGGACATCTAAACATAGAAACTCCTTGATGAGGCTTTGGGATGATGGTGGGGTTCGTGGGGTCTGGAGCCGACGACCAAGAAAGAATTCTTGAAGATGTCTTTGGTGCGAAAAGGTGATTTTATTAAAGCACAGGGACAGGACCTGTGGGAAGAGTGGCCCAGGGATCCTGAGGACAGAATTGTTATATGCTTGGGAGCTTGGGGGAGGTCAAGTCCGGGGTAAGTTTCCAGTGCGATTTTCCTATGCTAAAGAAGATTCCCAGGATAGTGGAGGCCCAGCTATTGTCAAGCTAAGGTTGTTTTTCCCCTCTAGCAAAGCGTTAACATTAAGACAGCGGGGGACTTCCTGGGGAAACCTTTTACTCTGCTGGCCTCAAGCAGTTGCCAATGGGCTGCGGGTTATAAGGAAATTGAATTTTACCTGCCATTTCCTTTTTGCCTTTGTTCCCCACATCACTATGGGGGGTGATGTGGGGGCTCCAGGAAACAGAGTCTATAGGTTTCCGGAGATGAGGCTATTGATAAGACTACCTTTTTCTTGTAATTTACTAGGATATTTGTAAACTGATGGAGACGAATGTCCTGCAGGACGGTGATCTCTCTCAGTTAACCATTGGTTTTCCCCTTTCCTTTGTTCTTGGGCAGCCAGGAGTGCCTGAGGACTGTCACGCACATCCCACCTTGGGGGTGGGGGTGTTTGTGACCTGTCACCTTGACTTATGCTCCCCCATCAGCGCTGACCACACGAAATAGGGTTGTTTCCCACCAACTAGTCAGAAAACTCCCAGGGAATTTCCCTGATTGGCTGAGTTTGGGTCGTGTGCCGTTTCCTGAACCAATCGCTGTGGGCGGGGCCTTGGGATTCTAAGACTGGCCAAGCGAGACCCAAAGGTGTCCCTTCCTCCTTCGGGATGGCTTCCCCCAGATACACAAGGTTAGAGTGGAAAGAAGCAGTTCTCACAAAGATGGGGTATGCTTTTCTGGGCAACTAGAAGAATCAGCGTGGACGGAAGGGCGGAGGGAGGGCTCCCAGCTTCTGTAAATGGTTGTTGAGAGACATGTTGTCTACACTAAGGACGCGGAATTGCCTTCTCGGATTATATCCAAAGGCATAAAGAAGATAACAAGATTCCATTTTCCGGACTGGTTTCGCTGTACTCTCCTGTCCCTGCGGTGTTAGTGAAGCCATGGGGTTCTAGAAACCAAGGCCCCTCAAGGGAAGGCACTATTTGAACTGGAAAAACGAGCAAGAGTTTGTTGGATGGAGAAGCGGAATGAGGGAAAGAACATTCCAGGGAGGGGAATGGCATATGCAAAGGCAAGGTGGTGAAGGAGCGTGGGGAGGTATGAAGAGTCTGCTAGACAGGGCACATGGGAATGGTGGGAAAGGAAGCAGGAAGTAGATTTGAGGCCCGGTTGCAGGCCGGGCTCAGTGAAGGAGCCTGGGCTTTCAGCTGTGAGAAACAGGAAGCCATTTGGAGGACTTAAGCAGGGGGGTGGTGTAGTCAGAGCCGTGTATGTTCTAAGAGATTGCTGTGGCTGGATTTGGAGGATGGCCAAGCTGGTGACAGGAGGCAGGGTGGCAAGGATGAGGCTGTCCCAATATGTCTCGAAGGACCGGCCGCCTCCAAGGTGGGCGGCGAAACACCAAGCTGGGCTCAGGCTGCTGGTGCCCTCTCTCCCCATCTTCTGCTCGGCCCTGCCCTGGCCGGATCCAGTTCTCATCTGAGCCACTTGCCAGCGCTGGGCAGGTTGCCCTGAGCCCTGAGCCTCACTTTCCTCATCTGGAAAATGGGAGTAAGGAATTCCCGAAATGCAGGGTGGTTGTGAGTTTGTGAAGCTGAAATGGATGTGATTGACGGCCCCAGGCCAGCAGACGCCAGACCTGCCCACAGTAGGCGATGAACAAATGTTTTTCCTTTTTAAATTTTTTTTAACGTTTATTCATTTTTTGAGAGAGAGAGAGAGAGAGTAGGGGAGGGGCAGAGGGAGAGGGAGACACAGAATCCAAAGCAGGCTTCAGGCTCTGAGCTCTCAGCACAGAGCCCGACTCAGGGCTCGAACTCATGGACCGTGAGATCATGACCTGAGCCAAAGTCGGAGGCCCAATGACTGAGCCACCCAGGCGCCCCTGTTGCTGTTGCTTGTTATGTGTTGTGGCTCCTGAGTTCATTTGCATGGAGAAAGGTTGAACACTGAAGACATGAGAAAGAAATAACTTTCAAAACACTGAAGCTTCTGGGGCGCTTGGGTGGCTCGGTCTGTTAAGCGTCTGACTTCGGCTCTGTTTGTGATCTCTAGGTTTGTGAGTCAAGCCCTGAGTCAGGCTCACTGCCGACAGAGTGGAGCCTGCTTCGGATCCTCTGTCCACCCCCCCACCCCCACCCCGCCCTGTGTGTGTGTGCACGCTCTCTCTCTCTCACAAAAATAAACATTTAAAAGCAAAAACAGCTCTGTAACTAGGTCAGGCTGACTACTCCTGAATTCCAAGGTAACAAAAACCCCTTCAGCCCACAAGCCCAGGGCTCACTCTCCTCCTAGGACACTCAAGTGTCTAAGTTGGAACGTGCCAGAAGAGGCTAGTTTCCAAAAGCATTTCTCTGGAGTCCGGGCTGGAGTCTCTGGGGAGAACGAGGGCATTGGGCTACATTTTAGCCTGGGTCTTGGAATGACCTGTTTGCTGGGCCTGACAGCCACATGTCCCTGTGGAAAAACCCCAGCGTGGAGCCAGGACAACCCAGGCCTGAGACCTCCAAGTTCTGCGAGTTCAAGAAAGTTGCCTCACCTCGGTGGGCCTCAGTTTCTCCATTTGGAGGATGGGAACAGTACTGACGACATGGGGCCGTTGTAGGGATTAAATCAGCGAATGCATGTGGCACAGGGGTCACACGGCTGTGCCTCCAGTTTGGGATCAGAAATGTGCATTTATTTAAAAAAATTTTTTTAATGCTTATTTACTTTTGAGAGAGAGAGAGACAGAACATGAGTGGGGGAGGGGCAGAGAGAGGGAGACACATTCTGAAGCAGGCTCCAGGCCCTGAACTGTCAGCAGCACAGAGCCCGATGCGGGGCTCGAGCTCACAGACCATGAGATCTTGACCTGAGCCGAAGTCGGATGCTTAACCCACTGAGCCATCCAGGCAGCCCCAGAAATGTGCACTTATTGAGTCCCTATGATGTGTAAGCTCCTCGCTAAGTGCTGACAATACACAGACAGATAAGATACGGATCCTTGGCTTCCCAGGCTGGGAGCACAGATACCCGAATGAATACACAATAAATGATGTTGTAAGATAGTCACTGCTCAGTACTGCCCCCCTCTGTAAAAGATGTGTCAGGGTCTGTTGCATATGATTTTTCCACATAAGTAAAGGTATATTTCATGGTGATATTCTTGCCGCCGAGCTGAGCCATGGCCTGAGGATCTTCCTGCCCAGATCTTCCTTCCCCGGGCTGTTCTCAGGTATCAGACCCGCACCACAGTCTGAAGCCTCTTCCTGTCCAGTCTTGCTTCGTCTGTCTTTCTCCTCTCCAGAGCCTTTCTCCATCAATCCCATGCCCTTCTGATTTCATCCATTCTGATTCTTCCTGCATCGCGGAGGATCTGAAGTCGGTGAGCAGAACATCCTGGCTCACAGTGATGCCTGATGTGTGAGTGACTAGGGTGAGAAATGGGGAATAGCGCCCCTGGCGGAAGAATTGAGGGGACAGGGCATGGCTGGTGAGGAAATGGGTTCAAAAGTGACTGGTTGGTTCCAGTCCCTTCTGGTGTTCAGTCTTGGGTGACTCGCTTAACCCCTCTGTGCCTGTTTCCACGGCTGAAAATGGGAGTCATGAAGTTATGACTTCCTTCCTAGGGCTGCTGGATTAAATGAGATAATCTACACCCAATGGCTTAGAGTGGGTCCTTGAGAGAGCCGAAGTGCAGGACCAGCAGCGCACCTGCCTGGAGTCCCGTGGGGGCCAGATTGGCTTCACGTTTCTGGGGCCGCTGCAGACTCTCAGAGAATTCCAAAGCTTCTCTTGCAGAAATGAGACCTTGGCGGAGGGGGCGGGGGGGGGGGGGGGGCAAAGGTCGCTGTCTGCTCTGCCCACAAGTATGGCTCTGGGAGAAGGGTCCACCTCATGGGTATTTTGGCTGGGATGTGTGGTGTCTCCATGGCAGTTTGACCATTATCTGGGTCATCCGATCCCGGGGACCTGCCAAATCAGATAATTTGGGTGGTTTGCCTGTCTCTCTGGATCAGATGTCCTGAGTAATGGCCCTTGTCTCCACCTGGCTGGGTCCTCCGCAGACAATCCCCCTTTCAGTGAGCCTGAAATGAAAGCTGGTTTCAGCTGCTATGTTCAAGGTCAAGGCTTAGGAGAGGATGTCAATTTAGAAGCCCACAGTTACCCTCTTTATTACATGGCTCCCTCCATGACCGTGCATAAGCATCGGTAACTAATAAAGGGTGAAATACTACGATTGGCAAATGGTTTACATTAAACATTTTAATTGTGTAATATACAACCATAAGCGTACAAACAATGCATACAGCTCATACATTTTCACAAGAACACACCCTTGAAGCCAGTAGTCAGACCAACAAAAGGAACACTTTCAGTTCCCGGAAGAGCCCCCCCCCCCCGCCACCCCCCACGCCACACCAGACGTATTTCCAACCTCTCCCTGAAGCATAAACACTATTCTGACTTCTGGCATCCTGGTTACTTTTGCAGTGAACTTTATAGGAATATCAGCAGACAGCAACTTTGGGGCTGGTTGGTTTTGTTTGCACCGTTTGTGACATTCATCTGTGTGGTCGTGGTGACAGACGTGTGTTCATTCTCATTGCTGGAGAGTATTCTGTTGAAGGAATCCAACATTATTTGTCCATTCTTCCACCAATGGACGTTTGGGTTGTCTCCAGTTTCAGGGCTGTTACAAATAGTGCATTCTCGTTGGTGTATTTTTGAAGATGCATGCATATATGTGTCAGGCATCAGAGTTTTTACTATTTAAAAAAGTATAAAATAGAAAGTGATGCCCTTAAGCCATTATTGTTCTCGATCTCTTTCATGGTGATATAAATATGCCTTGGGATTAGGAAAGGAAGGGGTGAAGCCACATCAGGATGCGTCCCGCTGCCTCTGGGATCTGTGTCTCTGTTTTAGCAGGTGTCCCGTGTGACCATTGTGGGTTCCCCGGAAGGAAGTGAGGGTTTCTGCAGGTTTTTGTGGGAAGCCCCATACATCGCCTTACCCAGAGGGGGCCCTCCACACCCCTCCCGTCCTCAATACTGCCTCCCATGCTCCCCACGACCTCAGACAGCTTACCCTACCTCTCTAACTTCAGGGGTTTCATCTGTAAAGACCAGTTAAAAATGGCTGATCTTTGGGGTGCCTGGCTGGCTCAGGCATTAACACATGCAACTCTTGATTTTGGGGTTGTAAGTTCGAGCCCCACGTTGGGTGTAGAGATTAATTAAAAATGAAATCTTTATTTTTTTATTTTTATTTTTTAATGTTTATTTATTTTTGAGACAGAGAGAGACAGAGCATGAACGGGGAGGGGCAGAGAGAGAGGGAGACACAGAATCAGAAGCAGGCTCCAGGCTCCGAGCCATCAGCCCAGAGCCCGACGCGGGGCTCGAACCCATGGACCACGAGATCGTGACCTGAGCCGAAGTCGGATGCCTAACCGACTGAGCCACCCAGGCGCCCCTAAAAATGAAATCTTTAAAAAAAAAAAAGAGATGGCTGATCTTCTTGGATGTCTCCGATTCTCAAACAATTTCAAATTAACTGCCATTGACAATTATGATATAAAATACAAATAGCTATCATTTGTTGAGTGCTTCCATTTCTGTAAACAATTTACACCCATAATCTCATTAAAAATTTTTTAAATGTTTTTATTTATTTTTGAGACAGAGAGAGACAGAGCATGAGCAGGGGAGGGACAGAGAGAGGGGGAGACAAAGAATCGGAAGCAGGCTCCAGGTTCTGAGCTGTCAGCACAGAGCCTGACGAAGGGCTCGAACTCACAAGGCAGGAGATCATGACCTGAGGCTAAGTCGGATGCTTAACCGACTGAGCCACCCAGGTGCCCCAACACCCATAACCTCATTTAATTCTTCCAAGATTTATTATCCCTATTCTAATGTTCAGGAAATTGAAGCTCAGAGAGGTTTAATCCCTTATTCGAGACACACAGCAAATATCAGAACGGGGGTTGGAGTTAGGTCTTTACTTTCAACTGCTACCAGTTTCTTTTTCTTTGATAAAGTATTTCAGGCACACAGAAAAGTCCAGAAAACAATAAAACTTCTATGTGTCCACCAAACTGTAGTAGAAATAGCACACTAAAAACCGTTAAAGCTCTCTGCCATCTCCCCACCCTTCCCCAACCCAGATAGCAATAACACCTCTCCTGAACTTGGTGTTCACGGTATCCATGCTTGTACTCCACATGTATGTGCTCGTAAAAATATACTGAATTGTTTTCCGTAGTTTTGAACTTTATTAAATGGTATTATCACGTGTGGATCCTTTTGCAACTAGCTTTTTTTATTCACTCAATGCTGTAATCTTTGAGATTTATCCATGATGACACATGGAGTTCGAGTTCATTAATTTTCACTGCTGTATGGTGCCTTCCCTTTAAGAAAATACCAGAATGGATCCCTCTCTTCTGCTGTTGGGCGTTCAGATTCTTTCCAGCGTTCTGCCATTAAAAGGTGCTGCAGTATACATTCTTCCACTTTTACGTGCCGTTGCCTCTTGTACTGAATTTTTAATGGGTCAATTCTCCTGATCATACCAGATTTTCGTTTAATCTGCGTCTCCCTGCAATCAGACTGGACAGTTTGATTAATTCATCCTTTTTTTTCCAGAGCACCTGTGCTCTAGACTGAATGTGTGTGTTCCTCCAAAATTCATACATTGAAACCTGATTCCTAATGTGATAGTCCAGGGAGGTGAGGCCTTTGGAAGGTGAGTAGGTTACGTGGGTGGAGCCCTCATGGATGGGATTCTTGCCCTTACAAAAGAGACCACAGAGAAATCCCTCGGCCGCTTCCACCGTAAGAGGACACAGCAAGAAAATGGCTGTTTGTGAACCAGGAAGTGGGCTTTCACCAGACCCTGAATCTGCTGGCGCCTTGATCTTGGACTTCCCAGCCCCCGGAACTGGGAGGAATAAATGTCTATTTGTCCGTCAGCCACCCAGTCTTCGGTATTTTTGTTGCTGAAGCCCGAACGGACTAAGAGAGCCTACTACGTGCCCAGCACCGTAGTGCCAGGGACGCAAAAGTGGCTGAAAGGCACAGCTCTTGAACTCCGGGAGTCTGTGTGCAGACCAACCACTATGGGATGGGAGAGGGGGATGCAGGGGACTCACAGGAGGGCTCTGAATGGAGGGGCCAGGGAGCAGAGAGAGATTCCATGCAGAAAGCAGAGATGCAGGATTGCAGAGGAGGTGATCAGCCCATCCTGGGCATCATGCCCAAACCCCTTACAATTACGGGACCTCCTCCACTGTGTATCTGCACCTAGTGCAAAGTCACAGTGACCTTTGCAAGCCCCTTTTCTCGATCTCGTTCTCTCTTCCACACATTAACAGCAACGCGTGAGTCAGTTGTTTAGTGCCTGGAAGAAAAAAATTGGATTCTGGGAAAGCCACACAGGCTTGAATTCCAGAATTCTGTCCAGAGCCCTGAATGAATGGCATCCGTACTTTGCCTCGGATTTGTCGTCTCCATGATAATAGATCGTGCCTCACGTGCGCAATGCAAGTAGCTCTGTGATACGGTCTATACATGCCTATCGTTTAATCCGCACAAAACCCTCATAAGGTTGGAGCCACTATCCTCTGGCTTTTGGAAGATGAGGCCCAGAGAGGTTAATTAATTTACCCAAGGGCACCGAGCTCTGGCTGACTCTAGCCTCCTTCGTGTTAACCCTCTGAGCTCTGCTAGGATTGGCCTGACATTTCCGGAGGCCAGTCCCCTCCTCTCCACTTGAGAAAAATACAATCAAAGGGGACTTAC
>NW_026058223.1:0-39132 GCF_023721935.1 Panthera uncia | reverse complement strand
CGGGTGCCCGCGCGGGGCCTCGTCGCGGCGCGGGGCGCCCGCAGTGCCGCCCGCCCGCCCGCCCGGGCGCCAGGCTCGCGGGAGCCCGGCTTCCACTTCGCGCCGCCGCCCGCCCGCCTCCCCGGCTCGCCGGCTGGCGTCGCCACCGCCTCCTCGTCCCCCGGCCGCCGCTGTCGCCGCTGCTGCAATCCAGGACGCACACTCTTCCACTTTCCCGCTGGCGGCGCGCAGGACGCCCCTCGCGCCGGCCCCGGAGAGCTAGCCGCCCCCCCCCCCCCCCCCCCCCCGCCGGAGCGGGCTCGGCGGCCAGCGAGGAAATCCGGACTCGGCTTTCCCTGATGCCACTGCAGCAGCTGGCAGCCGGGAAGGCGCCCACGGAGCGGGCGCGCCGAGCGGGACGCGCGAGCCGCGGAGGGAGACCCCGGCGCCTGCTGGGATCCGCTGGCAGAGTTTGCAAGTGGCCGCGACCCCAGGTAAGGGCTGAGGCGCCCCGACCGGGCGGGAGGGCTCCAGAGGGGAGCGGGGCGCCGAGCTGCTGCGAAAGATTCCTGCCGCCCCCAGACCGGGCTTCCAGGTCCAGCCGCTTCCCCGCAGGCTGGGGGCTCGGCGCCCGGAGTCAGGTGTGTAGCGAAAAGCCGAGCGAGTGGTGACAACCCAGCGTTGGTAAATGACAAACTTTCTCTCCTCTGGCAGAGGGTGGGACATTCCGGCTCCTCCGGGCGGCCTTCCTGCGGGCATCCCAATGGGTCCCCAAAGGCAGGCAGGCAGGCACTCGAGGCTTCTCAGGCTCAGCTGGGCCACGGGGAAGGCGGTGGGCCCCTTTAATTTAATTCACGAATTACCCCCTTTCTCGGCCAGTTCAGAGTACCGAGGGAGAAGGAGCTGGTCATGTTTCCAGTTTGGCTTTACGAGGTGCTTGTTGCGGTGATGCTGGGGTGCATGCGGTTTCCTGGCCGGCATCCAGCGCTGCCCAGGGGACGGGCTTTGTGTGAGTGCTTTGCAGGCTTGCTTCTGTCCATTCCTGCCCTGTGTGTGTCAGGAGGCGAGGAGAGGACTGGGGACAGGGGGACCCACGCAGTCAGAATCCCACGGCCCCAAGTGTCATCCCAGGAAGAAACTCCTCTCCTTGGCCGATACACTAGGAGAGGTGGGGATCACCTCCCATTAACTGCAGCTCCTTAGATGAGCAAAAGACGGCGGAAGTTACCTGGGCCGCTCAATGAGACCATTCAGAGCCTGGGGAGGGACCAACTTTGTGTGGAAAAGGGGCTGGAATGGACAGCTGGGTAGAGGCTCCTGGCATCGTCATCTGTGGCTCTGGGGAAGTGGGTAGTCCCCCCACAATCTAGATCCCTCGAGGCTCTGCCGAGCCCGGCACATAGCTCATGAGTTCGGCCAGATTATTCTTCCTCCTAATGAGAAGCATGGTCTACAGAGGCCACCTGGTCTCTGAGGATCATTTTGGAGCCACCCCGGTGGTCACAGCCTTCTAGATGCATCATGCTTCTTAGCCGGGCTACAGCCTAGGGCTCGGGTCATCTCGATGGACGGAAGTGCTTCTGACTGTGACCTGAAGGGTGGAAATAGTTCGCTGGTCCTGCTTGGGCTGGGCCTCTGCCTCCGGGGAATGGCATCGCTGTGCGATGCTGGGACTGTTCTTGAGGTAGGGGTCTCAGGACCTTCTGTTCTTGCTTAGGATTCTGACCTGGGACCCTGCTAGGAGCTGCCTCCCTGGGCTGCGGAGACCTGAGGTCAGAGGCTGGTGCTCGCTGGCCCAGGGCAGCCTCGTCTGTGGGTCAGAAGACAGAGCTGCCAGACTGCAGTCCATTTGCTGTGTGACTTTGGGCAAATCGCTAGACTTCCCTGGGCTCCGGTTGCCGCCTCTGCAAGATGGAGAGATTTCACGCGTCCTCGGAGGTCCTAGTGCAGACGCTCTCCGGCCCTGAGCGCTCGTCAGGGATGAGGTTTTCAAAACCCCGTAATGTAGTTCGGTGTGTAAGAGGCGTCTGAGTGCGTCCAGTCGCTTCGCCCTCCGAACCTCGGCCGTCTCTGTAAGGCGGGGAGTTCCCTGTTCCTGTTAGGAAGGGTGTGGGTGGGGGACCGACATGGTGCGTGGAAAGTGCTTACTGTAGAGTCTGGTGAGGACTGGGGCTCCACGGACACGGGCAGGCAGCAGCAGGGCTGTCTGTTTTCGGGTCTCGTGTGTGAGCGCGCGGGTGCCGTTTTCCCCGGGGAGGCTGTCCCCGTC
The DNA here is from genome assembly GCF_023721935.1 of Panthera uncia. Taxonomy (NCBI): domain Eukaryota; kingdom Metazoa; phylum Chordata; class Mammalia; order Carnivora; family Felidae; genus Panthera; species Panthera uncia. Next base: position 36,884 of record NW_026058223.1, on the reverse strand, counting down.
CCACCTGAGCGCCAGGTGATGGCGACTGGGGGGGGGGGGGCAGGGCCCTTGTTCTCTCCAATCAGCTGACACCTGCAATCCCCACCCCCTTACTGCTTCCTCTTAAGAGCTCCGCTGGGCCAGCAGCTCCTAGAGGGGAGCTCGGGGAGGTCTGGGAGGGATGCCTGCACCCAGCTGCTGCGTCGCCATGACAACAGAAGGTGGAGGTAAGCTGTCTCCATGGCTTCAACTTTGCGGCTGTGTAGGGACCCGGGGCCAGGAAGTTCAGTGCGTCTGGATGTCAGGCACCCGGTCTGCTGAGGCTGTTGGAACAGGCGAAGCTGCTGTTCCCTACAGGAACAGCCGTGCCAGGGAAAGTGCTGTGTGTGGGGGGGTGGGGGGTGGGGAGGGGTAAGGGAGAAGGGTTTCTGAGATTGCGGAGAAAGGCAGTAGATGGGTCAGTCTTCTTTCTCTCTGAGTTGGTTCCGAGGCTTGGGACATCTGTGTCCTTCCCCACGCTAGGGCTCCCCTGGGTCCATGCTGAGCCCGCTGGTGGGGAAGGCAGACCTCACCTCGGCCGCCCCAGAGTGAGTTCATGGGCGTGCGGTAGGGACTCGGGCAGAGGCAGTTCTGCGGGGAGCTCGCTCAGTCCGTGGCCTTGACTTTTAGGACTCTAATGAGCAGTTTGTTTTCTTGGCGGAGTAGGACGTGGGTGTGTGTGTGTCGATGCCGTGTGTGAGCGCGTGTGTAAACGAGTGCGTTCTCACGCAGGTTTGTGCACATGGGCTCACGGGAGTCTGACTTACATAGAAACCTTACGTGTGTGTGCGCATGTGAATAGTGTCAGGCTGGGTGTGTACTTGTGAGAGTGCATGTCCGTGGATTTACGAGTGTGTGTGTGTGTGTGTGTGTGTGTGTGTGCATGTGCCTGCGAGGGAACGGGTGCCTGCGTGAGTCAGAGCAGGTGTGGGTGTGTGTGCACACTTGGGAGCGTGCAGCCGTTGGGTGTATGCGAGTTGGACGTGTGTCTGTGACCGGGCAGGTGCCCGGCCGCTCGGCTGCACACGCGGGTCTGGCGGGTCTGTGTGGCGATGCGTGTGTTGGAGAGGCCAGGCGGGTCTGCCTGGGTGCGACGTGCTTTAGCAGCTGTGCGAGCTGCCTGCACCTGTGTGTGTGGGTGTTTGTGAGCGCCTGCACGCGTGTGCAAGGATGTGGTGTGGACTTGTGGTACGCGCTTAGAGCCTGCACGTCTTCCAGGGTGCCTTTGTGTCTGTGCACGTGTGTATACAGCGTTGCACACTTGCCTGACTCTGTGTATGTGTGTGGACCTGGTTGTTGGGGTGCAACCTCTGTGAGCTCGTCTGTGTCTGTGTGTGTTTCTGTGGGTGTCTACCTGTGTGTGTGGCAGGGTAAACTTTTTGTGCATCCCCGTGTGTATATGCGTGTATCTCTGAGGGCGTGTGTGCCTGTGTGTGGCATTGCATGCTTGATTGTATCTCTGCGTGTACGTGTGTGTTTCTGAGGGTCGGTACTGGTGTGTTCGTTGCAGCGTCCATTTGAGCGTGTGTCCGTGTGCAGGTGTCTCTGAACGTGTGTTTGGGGGGTTGCGGTGTACCTTTTGCACACATCTGCTGTGTATGAGTGAGTTTCTGAGTGTGTGTGTGCCTGGGGTGTATTTTCCTGTCTGTGGGGCTGGTAGGATTTCTGTGTGTATTGTGTGTGTGTGTGTGTGTGTGTGTGTGTGTGTGTGTGTGTGTGTATGTGTTCTGAGCATGTGTGTCTCTGTAGATATGTCTGAGTGTCCACAAGGGTGTGTGGGGGGGGTGTAAGCACTACCAAGAGCTTCTCAACAGAAAACATCTCTGAACCTTTGAAACTGCCCTTTGTGGGCGCCTGGGGGGGCTCAGTCAGTTAAGCGTCTGACTTCGGCTCAGGTCGTGATCTCACGGTCTGCAAGTTCGAGCCCTGCGTCAGGCTCTGGGCCGACAGCTCGGAGCCTGGAGCCCGCTTCGGATTCTGTGTCTCCCTCTCTCTCTGCCCCTCCCCCGCTCACACTCTGTCTTTCAAAAAGAAATAAAACAGTAAAAAAACAATAAAACCACTCTTCGCCCTGCCCCCCCCCCCTCAAGTTGGGACCCTGTTGTGCTGTGCACCCACCAGGTGTTGCTTCAGTGATCTGTGCCAGCTCCGAGCAGGTTGTCGTGACGTTGTGTGTGCAGTTTTTCAAGTGCCTCTGCTCTGAAGTCCCTGTACTGCACCCCCCCCCCCCCGCCCCAGGCACCTCGAGTCTCTCTCACCCAAAGCCCGCGCTCAGGACGGTTGCTGAAAAACTCACAGATGTTAAGAGCGCAGGTATAATTTTAGGCAGAAGGTCTGAAAATAGGCAGCCTAGGATGCACTGAACGTCTCGACAGCAGTGTTTCTAATTAGGAGCAACTTGTTTTCCTTAAATAAACAAATCAAGTGAGGAAAGAAATTGCCTGAGATTAATGGCTCCCCGGAGCAGGTCCAGATGTTGGGAAGATGGGGATGGGGTCCCCAAGGACTGTAAGTGTTGAGCGTTTGGGGTCTCTTCCAGATTTTGACCACATGCTGATAGGCAGGGGCAGGACAGGAAGCCGGTGAGGAGGGCAGGGCCGGCGTCGGGCCCCCTTTCCGAGCTTTGGCTGGTGTTTGGTAATTGGGGTATAGAAGCATCAGTGGCCTGTACCCCTGCCCTTAGCTGTGAGGCTCTGCCATTTTTCTCCCTCAGGGTGCTCCTTCACTTTGGATTTGGCCACGTGACTGACTTTGGTCATTAGCGGGAGGTGGACGTGACTGCGGGTCCGTTCCAAGCTTAGGTCTCGAGGGGCCTTGTGCGTTTCTGCCGTGGCGAAGGGAAGAGCTCCCCCAAGGCCGCTGGTGCCCCTCAGCCTGGCCCCAGAATGAACACAAGTCCGACCACCCTGAGCCCAAACCTCAATAAAGAGCCTCGCTCAGCCAAGCTCCTTCCTGCTGGCCACAAGCGGGTTAGCGAGGTCAGTGCTCCTTATTGCGCGTTCCTGGGGTTTTATGGTTGTTTGTTACGCACCGTTACTGTGGTTGTAGCTAACCAATGCAGTTACCAGCAGTCTGTATTTTCTCCTCTTTCACTGCGTCATGAATACCTGTACTTCCGACCGTGGATATCCCCCTTCCTACCTTGCTTTCTGCTCATCTCAACCTCAGCGGTGATAAGGATGATGACACATGATGTTTTGGGAAGTGCTGACCAGACATCATGCCCCAATGCCCTGGGAGGTAGTTTTCTGTTACTGTCTTCTCCTGTAATCTACCACAGATTGCCCCATCTCACAGCCCAGAAGAGGCATCCCGGGAATTTGCACCCAGATCCCCGACGTCATAGACCATTTTTTCAAAAATCTTTTTCATGCGTATTTATTTATTTTGAGACGGAGCGAGAGCGCAAGCAGGGGAGGGGCAGAGACACAGGGAAAGAGAGAGTCCTAAGCAGGCTCTGTGCTGTCAGTGCAGGGCCCGATGCCGGGCTTGATCTTGTGAACCATGAGGTCATGACCGGAGCTGACATTCAGAGCAGATCGCTTAAGTGACCAAGCCAAGCAGGCTCCCCCAGAGACACGTGTTTAAAGACGCTGATGTCATAGTGCCTCCCCAGTGCCCACAGGCATTTTTGACAGGACTGACAGCATAGCATACATTTGGCCTTTTCCATGTAACGCACCTGGAGGTTGGATAGGCAGGAATGAATCATGTCATCGAAGTGGGAAGGGTCTGTCTAGATCGAGGAATGATTTGTTCATTCATTCATTCATTCCCACATTCATTCATTCAGCGTCAGTGATTGCTGATAATCCGTATTGGCTCAGAATCTTACAACTGTCCTGTTCTGTGCTGGGCACAGAAGATACAGAGGTAAGAGACCCCAGTTCTGTCTTCAGGCGCCTACAGTTTGGAGAGGAGGAAAGAGGCAGAAGAGACTGGGATCCAGCCTAGTCTTGACCTCTTCCTGGGAGCAGCTTCAGCCCTCCCACCTGGCTGTTGAAAAATCAAAGGTCGTCATGTTGACTAAGTCTTTTCACACTGTGCTTGGCACGTGGGAAACCCCAATAAACGGTATCTTTTCTTCCTCGTGTTCTTCCTCTTCTTTCTTATGGAGGAGACAGTTGAATGTCATAGCCAAAGCAATGCCGAGGTAGCCGAAACCAGGGGTCACGGGTAATAACCGTCTTTGTCTGAAACTGTGAGGTATTTCAGGAGGCGGGATTTAGTGCCAAAACCAGGAGAATCCCATGCAAACCAGGAAAAGCTACTTACCTTAGTCCTAGAGGAGGTGTTGGACCCCACTTGGAACGATTTAGAACAGAGCTTGGTAAACACAGGCCAACTCCAATCCACCGACTGCTTTTATAAATAAAGTTTTATTGGGGCACAGGTGAGCCATTCGTTAATACATTGTCTATAACTGCTTTCCGGCGATAACTGCCGAGCTGAGTAGTTGTGGCAGAGTCCATATGGCTTGCGCAGCCTGAGATATTTAGTATCAGATCCTTACAGGAAAAAAAATTGCCGACCTCCGAGCTGAAAAGCCCAGCCAGGGTCCTGGGCGTCAGCCAGGAGTGGGGAGGCAAGAAGTCAGTGCACTTGGCTGAATCACTGTGGATCAGGTGGTACATAGGGCTTGCCTCCAGGGGCTCAGGAAGAGGGTAGCACCTCCAGAGGTTTATGAGCTTGGAGAATTCTTAGATGGGGAGATGTAGACCCAGAGAAGGGAAGACACTCCAGGGCCATCCAGCCAGTGGGAAGCAGGTGACTAGGGTCTTAATACCTGGCGACTGGAGTATAGCTGGGTGCTCTTCTCACCTCCAACTCCAACAAATGCATCCTAGAGTCCTAGGCGGCAGGAGGGCCCGGCCCCGTGTGCTTCTCACGTCCAGGTGTTCAAGTTTCTAGCACAGCTCCCAGGTATATTGTTAAGGTTGCTGATTCCTTTAAATTCTCTGTGTAGCCCTGCGAGTGCAGGTGACGAGAAGGGCTTCCGGATGGGAAGTGAAGGATCCGGGTCCCCACTCTGCCACCCTTTGACTTTGTGGCCTTGAGCAAGTCTCTTCCCCTTTCTGGGCCTCGGTTTTTCCATCTGGAGAATGGGAGAGGAATGATACGTAATTGCTAAGGACTTTACCAGTAAGGCCTTTGATGGTCCCATTTTCTTTCTCGTAGGCGTAGGGGCTATGCCTCTGCTCCAGGGTTGTCCTGCAGGATCCTGTTCTGCGGACCCTCCTGAGGATGAGAATAATGATGGTGATGCTAATGGGAATCATCCTCCTGGCCTCCGTTTGTAGGGTGAGTCAGAGCTTCACTGCTGTTCTCTGACTGAGTCCTTGTGACAGTCAGTCCTGTGAGTTAAAGGACCCCTGTCTCTTCAGGTGAGAACACGGAGGCTCAGAGAGGTTCGTTCGCTTAGCAGGGTCACACAGCCAGTAAGGGGCAGAGCTGGGGTTTGAGCCCAGGTCTGTCTGACCCCAAAACCTGTGTGCCCGGCCTCTCCTGTGTCCCCCCTCTGCTGTGTGGCCACTGGCTTTCCCAGGTGGAGGCGATGAGCTATTTCAGGAACCCCTCAGAGGCAGGCTGCTTTCTCTTCCCTGTGATTTATTAACGTGGGCGTGTCACGAGCCAGACCGGGCTCCGTTCTCACAGGCCTGATGATGGCCAGTGCAGGTCTGTGGGCAAGGCTGCGGTCTGGGTGGGAGTGAGTGACCGTGCATGGCCAGAGGGTCACCCCCCCCCCCCAGGACACTGAAGGGCAGTTGACTCACATGGGCCTGAGGTGCTAGGACTGTGTGCATTGGCAGATTCACAGCCCCTGGACCTCCAGGAAGCTGGGGCCACACGACGTTTGCCATGATGAACCATGTAGTTTCTGGAGATGGCAGAACATTCGTGTTTCTCCTTCTCTTAGATTGTCCCCAAGGTGAGCCCTACTGTGCCGGGATGGCCCTGATGTCTCCCTGCGCAAGGTGTCCATTGATGAGCGAATGGCCTGGGTTCTTTGTCGTTTGAATGCCCATCCTGTGGGACAAAGAGAAAATCCAGAATCTCTGGAACCATCGGACTTGCTTTCATTCTCATAAAGCTTTTAAGCGTAACACCGTAATAACTGCGGCCGTATTTCCTGGAAACTCTGCTATATAAAAAAATAGAACAAGAAAGGCATCCCATTCAATTGCCACAGTGTCTCTATCAGGAAAGAGCCAGCATTTCTCGCTCAGAGACTATTTACTCATACTTTGCACACCATTCTGACGAGCTCGGTGACCTGATTTCTCAGACTTGTAGCCTCTAGAGGGAGCAGATTGGACATGTGTGGGTGGGTAGAGAAAACATGGTGACCGCAGCCAGGAGTGACAGCTGGCAGCCTGAGAACAAGGTACAGATGAAGAGATTATAAAAATGAGCATGAAGGGGCGCCAGGGTGGCTTGGTCCGTTAAGCATCCGACTTGGGCTCGGGTCATGATCTCGCGGTTTGTGAGATCGAGCCTCGCGTGAGGCTTGCTGCTGTCAGCACAGAGCCTGGAACCTGCTTGGAATCCTCTGTCCCCTTCTGTCCTCTTCTCTCCCACTCAGTGTCACACCGTGTGGCCTATCGGAGAACAGCAAAGGTGCTGGCTTCTGTGATGGCGTTAAGGACCAGTGAGCCCCATTTGGTTGGCAGAGCGAAGGGTGAAGAATCATTCATTGTATAAAATACTTCAGTCCCCGTGGTTAACTGATAAATGTTTCTGTGTACGATGCTTCAGGTGTCTGAAAATTCTCTGAGACGGAACTCTTCATTTCTTACGGTGTTGAATGAGTGACATCTTCCCATACCTAGAAGACTATCTGGCACATGGTGGGAGCTCAGGAAATAAACACTCTTTGAAACACCCAGGCAAATCTGGGTGTTCCAGTGCCGGTCTCTTAACAACAGCCAGTGAGCGGTTCCATCTCTGGCCTCAGTGTTCTCATCTGTTAAAGGGGGGGGGGGTGCGCAGCTGCAAATGGGCTAACGCTGCTGCTGAAAAACCAGAGCACCTCTGTCTGTGCTCGGCGTCCGACTTGGGACGTTTGCTTCCGTCGCGTGTATCTCATTCGGGAGCCAGCCATCTGCAGAAAGCAGGCTGGCGGGGGCACTACGAGGCGGGGTTCTGGCTGTCCTCTGGTTCGCGTGCAGAAAGGCCCTCCAGCACAAGACACTGGGATGGAGTTGGGTGATGAGCCAGCCTAGCAGATGCCACGGCCCCAGAGAACGACAGCAGCACCTTCTACACCCGTGTCCTGTAGCCTGCCTCACTCCGGTCTGATTTTGGAGTAGGGACCAAGACCTTGGTCTGCACGGTTGAACAGGCTTGCGTTCGGTTCTCAGCTCTGCCACTTACCCGCTGGGCGACCTTTGGCAAGTTGCTTGAGCGCACCGTGCCTCCGTTTCCCCATCTTCGAAATGGGAACGACCCTGCCGGCTGGGATGAGTTGTTACGGGGATTCAGCGAGATCATGCCCGGTGGCTAGTAAGTACACGGTGTGATCATCTAAGCCAGAAGACAAGTCGTTTGCTCACGTGGGCGTAGCTTAGGTGTCTCCTGGGCCTCTGTTCAGGACCCGTGGGGGAAAGGAGGCTGCCATTTGCTGCATTTTCCTCAGACCAGCTGGGGCATCGCCAGCAAGTTTTTCTCTTTGAACTTGAGCATCCTCTTCCATTCGAAAGCACATTTGGGCATCCGTTCATTTATGTGGCGTTCCTTTATTGGGTGCCTACCTCACACGAGAGCTTCCCGGTTCTGTGCTAGGCCCTGGAAGGTGACTCCAACTGGCAAACCATCCAACAACAACGAATCTAGCAAGGCACAGGCTAGAGGGGCAGAACCGGGACTCGAACGCGGACCCAACCCTAGAGCCCATAGTCTTTCTCAGCTTGGTCTCCTGCCTCGGGCGCCATGCACACCCAAAGGCGGACGTGCGAGCAGATTTTGAGACAAGCTGGGAGGACATGGGTCGGGGCTGTGGACGCGGGAAAGGGAAGTCCTGGTGTTGAGAGAATCCGTGGCATGCCGACCCCTGGCGGGGTTCACCCGTTTGTTTGCTCTACAAGTTTTTATTTGAGCACTTGCTGTATGCAAGCCCTGCGAAGGCAGTGGAGACAAAAACAAGACTCTGTCCTGCATATGGTTACAACTCAAAGTAACTGTCAGGAGGCAAGGTGCCTGATACCGGGAAGGCACAGATGAGGGCCTTTGAAAGGAAGGCTGCCTTGAGAAAGAGAAAAATGAGCTGGGATCCGAAGGCTGAGCAGGATTAACGAGGCGAAGGATGGGAAGACAGAGGAAGCAGCATGTGCAAAGGTCCTGGGGTAGGAAGGAGAGTGGCGTGAACCCGGGACATGGACGCTGGGGCTTTTAGGGTGGGGAAGAGCTGGTACACGATGTAAGTGGACAATTCTCAGGGTCTTGTGGACTGCGTATGTGTTTTGTTCTTTATCCTTCTAGCAGTGGAGAGCCTTGTAAAGATTTTAAGCGCAGAGTGTGAAATGATTCCGTTAAATCCTGGTCAGAGCCGCAAGAAAAACCCCGCACCCCCATGTGAGGTGGGAGCCCATTGAAATCCCAACAAAGAGGGAGCTGAGCGGACACCAGTGATTTCAGGATTTCAGCCTCATTATGCAAAACACACAGCCTTCCAAGGGAGAGGTGAGCTTTGGAAAAAAGAGTCAACAAATTAGTTTTTTAATCTGCTTTAAGTTGCAGAAATGCCCCATCTTCCTTCCATTGTCACCTGATGGCCTATAGGCTATTTTAACTTTTATTAGAGAATTTGTTTTTTTTTTTTTTAAATTAAAGGAGTTATTTCTTTTTGAAAAACAGATCCCAGCCGTGTCTTGATAAGATAGAATTAAAAATGGCACTGGGGAAATGCCACGGAAAGCTTTGATTTTCCTCCTTATGGCATCTGAACTGATTTAAATAATAATTATATATTTCATCATGCTGCCACCGCCCCTCCCTTCCTGGCCTTCCCAACACACCACAGTTTCCCAGCAGCTCTGCGCATACACTGTCCCTAAAATCCTTAACTCGGTGCTCCGAGCGGCGCGGGGACGGCCGTAAGAGACCCGTGAGATTTCTGACCTAAGTGCTTTAGGTTTAGGGCAAAATCTTGCTCAAATTCATTGTTAGCACACATTCACAGCTGTGTGGCCTTGGGTAATTTACGTCAATCCCCTTAGCCTGCAATTGGTCCCTCATGTAAAATGGAAATAACGTTAGTGTTTATACTTACCAGGATTCTTTTGGTCGTAAGAGACAGAAGAACGTCACTACATTCTTACCCTGAGGCACGAAAGGGAACATCTGGGCTCGTGTAACTAGCAGGTTAGCTTCAGGTGTGGCTGGGTCCAGGGGCTCAACTGTGTTACAGCTCTCTCGCTTGCTCTCTCTCTCTCTCTCTTCCTCCTCCCTCCCTCCCTCACGGTTTTTTGGCTCTCCTTTTCTCTGTGTGCGCTTCCTACTGAGGCAGGCTCTGGCTGTCTTCTGGGCACAAATGCCCATCAGTGTCTCCATGTTTACATGGTGCCAGCTGCAAGCCCATTTCCAGCAAGTGCTGGAACTGAGCCCTGGGGCCTCCTGGGGCCAGTCACCATGGCCAAAGAAACAGAGACATGTAAGTTGGCCCCAATCTAAGTCACGTGACCCCTGGAGCCTTGTGGGGGTGGGGCAGATACTCTTGGCTGCTTCCTAAGCCACAAAGACCGACAGGGGGAGAGGGATGGGTCCCCAAAGGGAAATCAGGACCCGGGGAACCGAAGAAGGGGAAGTGAATGCTGGGCAGGCTAAAATGACTTCTTGGTAGACGGCTTGTCACCAGTTGCTGGGACGCTGAAGTGAGTTCAAGCACGCGAGGTCCTCGGTATGTGCTGACTCGCGTTAGTATTGCCATGGCGATGATTGCCACCGGCACGGGATTCTAGAAGCTGTGGGGTGGGGGCGGTGGGGGCGCTCTGCAAGTAGTTAGGGTGATGGGGACACCCCTGCCCAGGAGACTCGGCCTGGACGTCCCCTTGACCGCTGCGAGCCTTGGACCTGTCCCTTCCCTTCCAGCTCTGGTCTCTGAAAGCCACTGTCCCTAACAGGTTCCCCTCTTGTGTCACTTGACCAGCCAAAAGCTGTGATGGCTCAGGGGAGGTGGGGAGGGGTCGCATATGCAGACCCCTACAGGAGCGGGCGGGTCCCATGGGAAGGAGACAGAGCAGAGGGACAGTAGTGAAGCAGAGACCAGCTGCCTCGTCATCGGAGGCTCTTGCTTCTAGTCCCAGCCCACTGTCGCAGGGGAGTGTGGAGCCCTGGGTGGCCACCTGTCTCCACTGTTTTTTCCAAGAGAATTCCAAGGTTTGTGTTTGTTTAAGTTTGTTTACTTTTTGAGAGAGAGAGAGAGAGAGCAGAGGAGGGGCAGAGAGAAGGAGAGGGAGAGAGAGAATCCCAAGCAGGCTCCACACTGTCAGCGCAGAGCCCGATGTGGGGCTTGAACCCATGAACCGTGAGGTCATGACCCGAGCCAAAATCAAGAGTCGGATGCTTTACCGACTGAGCCACCCAGGCGCCCAGAGGATTCCGAGGCTTTACGCAAAATTCACCCAGTTGTAAAATGTTGGCCACCAAATTCAGATGTTTCTATTTTATTTTATTTTTTGGTTTTTTTTTTTTTTAAACATAATTTTCATGTTTATTAGTAAATGCAAACAAAGAAGCTTCCTGCCCCACCCCCCCGCTTGGATTCTGTGTCTCCCCGTCTCTGTGCCCCTCCCCCGCTTGTGCTCTGTCTCTCAAGAATATATAAACATTTAAAAAAATTAAAAAAAAAAAAAGCACAGTTACTGTCCTAGATTTTAAAATGCTATTTGTAAAGTTATTAGAAACATACAGGTTTTTAGTCAAATTCATGGTCCCTTCATATAGTGGGAAATACTGATTGTAACACACAGGACAGACCAAACAAGCATGTCCGTGGGTGTATTTGGATCAGTGCTGGAAAGTCAGGTGTCCCCAGCGAAGGGGACACGGAGCCTGTCCTGCCTGAACCGTAGAGAGCTTGTGTTGTGGATGACCTCAGAAGACACACCCGGCTCGGTGTTCTGGAAACCGGGGTCATGCACGTTCAGCATCCTCTTGGATGGTCACAGGGGGACCTTTACACTGTGAGCTGCACCGTTTGTAACAGGCTCTGTGGATGGAATTCTGTGAGAACAGCCGCTTAGACGCGGTTCATTTTGCTGCCCGAGATTATTAATGTTCTCTCTGATTTCCTGCTTCACGCTGTTGATATCCTGGTATAAACCTTTCCCTGCAGAGGCTGAGAAGGTAACTCAACCGCCGTCCCTTCAGGTGAGGCAGGATTCAATCCTGGCTCCCACTCTCTGCTGTGTGACTGAGGGCAGGTCACTTTGCCTCTCTGAGTCTCTGTGTTCTCTTCGGTAACGGGGCTCCTCGGAGCTCCTGCCTCCTAAGGAGGGGTCAGGCGCAGAGTAGGTACTCAGCAAAGCTCAGCTTCTCCTGGGAGCTGGTTCTGCTCCTTCTACATACTACATACCAGGCCCTTTCCCAGCACAGACGCCCTTTTCTGCTCACGGCAGCCTGAGGCTAGCGGCTTTACCATCACGATCACCTTTTGTACGGGTGTGGAAACTGAGGCTCTGAGCAGTGAGAGGATTTGCCAAGGTCACAGAGTGGGGGCACGCAGAGCTGAATTTGAACTCCAGCCTGTGTGCATCCAGAGGTCGTGGCTCTTCGGAGAGGGGCCTACCTCCTTAGGGAATCAGTTGGGCATATACACCAAACCGATGGGTGTAAGGACCCCTTAGCTGTGGAGTCTAGACCCAGCTTGCTGCTAACATGCTGTGTCACCTGAGGAAAATTTCTTCACCTCCCCGGCCCTCTTTTCCCTCGCTCCTGAAAAGACCTCGTTCCCTTCCGCCACCTCGGGGCCTTTGCACACGCTGTGTCATCTGGCCGGCATGCTTCCCTCCCCATCGCTACCCTTCTTCACCTGGTTAATTGCAGCTCCTGCTTTGCGTCTTGGCTGAAGCATTGCTTCTGAGAATTCCTCTGGGGCTCCCTTAGACCGGGTCAGATCTCCCCTGCCACGAGCTCTCCAAACCCTGGATCAGCCCTTCAGGGTCTGTGATTCTAGCGCTGAATGACGATGTAAACTGCCCTGTGTTGCCTCTACCGGACTGTCTGCTCTGGGTGAGGGTCACAACACCCCCGAGCCCCCCTGCTGGGCTCACACTCCAGACCTGCCACACGGTGCAGCAAAAGGGTGTGGTTATTCCCTGAAATTTAAAAGGAGGGCTGAGGGCGCCTGGGCGGCTCAGCCAGTTAAGCATCCGACGCTTGGTTTCGGCTCAGGTCACGATCTCACCGTCTGGGAGTTCGAGCCCCGCATCGGGCTCTGTGCGGACAGCGTGGAGCCTGCTTGGGATTCTCTCTCTGTCCCTCTGCCCCTCCTCTCCTCGCGCGCGCTCTCTCTCAAAGTAAGTAAAACTTAAAAAAAAGAAATAAACAAAAGGGGGGCCGAGGACCCTCATACACTGCCGGCAGGAGCGTGAATTAGCTCGGCCGCTTTGGAAGGCCACTTGGCAGTGTTTGCCGAAGTGGCACGAGACCGCCTCTAATCTTCTTTTCCACTTTGGGACGATAGACTCCACGAAAATCAGGGTGTATGTATATATTCCCTACTTCCTGGTGAATCTGTCACGATAGGTATGTGCGGATATGCGTATGCTCATATAATAACACCATTAGAGCGAAAGAGCCGAAATGTGGCCAGATGTCCTTTACGGTAAAAGAGCCACGTGACGGGAAGTTCCGTCGCACCGTGGAATAACACACGGCAGTAAAAAGGAACACGGTCCGGCTACCTGCCACGAAAGGGTGGATCACAGAAGAGCAATGCCAGGCAAACAAGACGCTCCCGGATGATCCCATAGCATACAATTCTCATTACAACAGGCTTGAAATAGAAGCCTGACTTTAGTGTTTGAGGGGTGCCTGCACACCGAGTTTAAACCATTCCACCTGGCCAGAGGACACGATTAGCCCCTTTTTTCAGAACGTGGTAAGGTTGGAGGGTTGATTGGCCCAGAAAAAGTAGACAAAGAAAATATGAAAGAAGGAGAAAAACAAAACCCGAGAAGCATTTTCGAGTTTCTGGTTCTGTAGGCTACCAGAAGAGGGAGATACGCTGTCCTGGATGGAGGGGTCAGATAACAGGGCTGGGACGGGATAAGAATCAGGACGTGGGGCCCCGAGGTGGGGCAGCTGAGTGCTGCCCAGGGTGGGCTGGCCTAGAGGTCCAGAAGAATTAGGTCTTTGGACTTGCTGTCCTGGCTGTTTGCCCACGGCCTTGACCTCCCTTTCTGTGCAGACAGGAGGGTGGGCCTGGATCCTGATCTTGAATCTGGGCCCTGGCCGGAGAGCAGGAACGCTATGATTGTTACCGGACCTTGGAGCTTGGGCCAGAATGGAATGGGGTCAAGGGCTTCCAGAGGCTTCTGCAAGTCTGGCTCGTGGTTTGGATTATTAACCCCTTGATGACGAACTTCATCCATCCATTTAGGAAACGTACGTAAATCTCCTGCTCGCCATTCTGTCAACAAACGTGAATTGATCTTACCTCGGGCTAGACTCTGCAAAGCATCAAGGATACATTTGGGGCGATCCACTGGGTTTGGTTTGTCTGAGATTTTCTGTTTAGTTTGGTTTTGCTTTGAGAGAGAGAGAGAGGGTGCAAGAGAGAGACAGAATCCCATGAGGGGCAGAGAGAGAGAAAGGAGCGGGGCTCACGTGAAGCAGGTCTCGAGCTCACCCAACGCGGGACTTGAACTCACAAACCTCGAGATCACGCCCTGAGCCAAAGTCGGATGTTTAATCGACTGTGTCACCCAGGTGTCCCTGGGGTTTTCTGTTTTCCCACTAAGTCTAAGCATCCTGGGGACCTCTGGGTCCCAGGCAAACCTGGATGGCTGGCCCACGGTGAGCTAGATGCTTCTGATGCCCGCTCTCACAGAACTCACAGCCTGGCAGAGGAGGCAGGGAGATCCAAACCAGGAGATTAGCACTTCAGGGGAGAAAGCACCGGGTGGTGTGAAAGCCTGCCCGGAAGAGACCTCTCACCCAGCAGAGGGGGTCCAGGAAGACTTCCTGGAGGAGGTGGCATCTAAACTGAGGCTTTCGGGAGGAATAGGGTCAGGCAGGAGTGAAGGGTAAGGGCGGGCGGGGGGTGGGGGGAGGGAGGTGGGGTTCCTGACAGGTGAGAGAGGCCAGACAGAGCCTGGTGTGGTGAGGAGGTGAGTCAGGTGCTCTGTGGCTGGAGGGTGGAGGTGAGTAGGGCTGGAGGGGAAGCAAGAACCAAAAGGGGCATGTGACGGTAGACCTTTTGGGTCAGGGTGGGCACCCACCAGGCGTCTGGGAACCTTGCGAGGGAACAGAGCAGGGGACCGGAGGCACCAAGTTTCTAATTAAAGATGGTCCTGGCTGCCATGCGGACAAAGGAGGAGACTGACAGGGGGAGGGGGCAGGTAAGAGTGGATGTAAAGGGACCACTTCCTCATCCTTCCAGATGCTCAGGCTCGAAGCTTCACCTCTGACTTCTTGCTTCCTCTCCTGCCCCCCAAAGGACCTTCAGTAAATCTGGCCGCTTCTCACCTCCTCCATTGGCATCCTGGCATCCTGGCCCAGCTTGGCTCTTCCTCCACAGCCCTTCCCACCTTCCAGTCTCCCCTTTGGTTGACTGACTGACTTTGTTTACTCTCTGCTGCTTTCCCAGAGAATGGCGTTTCTCAGCCTCGAGGCTGTTGATGTTTGGGACCTGGTAATTCTCTGTTGGACGGGGCTCACTGTGCATTGTTGGATGTTGAGGGGTATCCCTGGCCTCTACCTGCTGGATGCCAGTAGCGTCCCCTCCCCCAGGCACTGACAGCTGAAGACACATCTCCAGACGTGGGCAGGTGTCCCTAGGAGGGGAAGGGGACGGAATCACTCCCAGTTGAGAACTGTTGCACTGAGGGGCGCCTGGAGTGGCTTGGTCGGTTAAGCCCCCGACTTCGGCTCAGGTCACGATCTCACAGTTCATGCGTTCGAGCCCCGCGTCCGGCTCTGTGCTGACAGTTCAGAGCCCGGAGCCTGCTTCGGATTCTGTGTCTCCCTCTCTCCCTGCCCCTCCCCCGCTCACGCACTGTCTCTCTCTCTCTCTCTCACTCTCTCTCTCTCTCTCAAAAATAAATAAAACATTAAAAAATATATTTAAAAAAAACCCCATCGTGCTGGAACGTTGGTTTCCCGTTGGGGTCCTTTGCCGTCGTCTCCCCCCAGCGCCTGGAATGTGAAGCCTGACTCAGTGGTGCCTCCTGAACAGTTGTTGGTTGAATGAATGAGTGGGAGTAGCGGCCTGAGCCTGCACGGAAGGGAAGGATTTGGGAAGTAGTTAAGCGGTAGGCTTGATCGATAACTATAGCTGCCATTGTGTTTGTCACAGTGATAATCCCGGTCCTCGTCGTAATCCTCTCCACGGCTTGTACTTCTTTCATGGTATGGCAGAGAAGGGTCGGAGGGGTTAAGTGATGTGAGGAAAAACCTCACAGGAGTGGGTGGTGGAACCAGGCTAGACCCTGGGTCTTTAGAAACCAAATTCAGAGTGTTTTTTCAAGCGTCAGACACCCTCACATCGTAATGACTGCCATTTACGGAGCACTTGCTACCTGCCAGCCACCGTGGTTGGGACGGATCGCCTGATTTTTAAAAACATTTTTTTAAGCTTATTTATTGATTTCGAGGGAGACAGAGACGGCGCGAGTGGGGGAGGGGCAGAGAGAGAGGAAGAGAGAATCGCAAGCAGGCCTTGTACTGCAGCACAGACTTCGCCGCGGGGCTCGAACTCGCGAAGCCGTGAGATCGTGACCCGAGCCGAAACCGAGAGTCAGACGCTTGAGACTGAACCACCCAGGCGCCCCCAGGATGGATCGTGTTATGGGAAGGCTCCGACGACGTCATGAGATTACTGGCATCATCCCATCTTTATCAGTGGGGACTCTGAGGTTCAGAGAGGTGGAGTGAGCTGCCCCGAGCGTACAGCCGGGGATGGGCCTGTGTGACTCTGGAGTCTGAGGCCGACTTGTAAGCAAGTACAAGCTCCCCCGCCCCGCCCCATCCCCCGCAGCCCACTCCAGATAGTGGCATCACCCTGAAGAGTCTTACCTTTCCCTTTTGTCTGCTGAGGACAAGTGATCAAAAATTCCCACCGACACGTTAATTATCGAGGCTGCAATTCCCAGCGTCCTGCCTGTGAAATTCACAAGGCCCCCTGGCCAGAGAAACCTCTGCCGCCTCAACCTTGATCTCAACCAGAGCCAGGGGCAGGGGACTGGGCCGAATGGGGCCGGGGCGTCACAGCCGACCTGCCTGGGAGGTGAGGTCAGCGCACCCCTGAGCAAATGGAGGGGATTTTATTTCTTTTCAGCCAAAGACAGTAGGACTCCACTCTAGCTCCCTTCAGCGTCGCTTTGCACTTTTGGTTTGGTTTGGATTGTTTTAATTCCCCCACATTTTCTCTTCTCCTCCCGCCCTCCGTGCGGAAGCTTTCCCAGGGAGCCTGGAGCGGAAGCATTTAATAGACGCCAGCACCACCTAAGATTTCCCAGCCAGCCCCCAAGCCGTGTGCACAGCCTGCTGGACGGATGAGGGAGCTGAGACCAGCCTTCCCGAGAGACGGAGGGGAGCTCTCTCACTTCTTTTTTTTTTTTTTTAATGTTTACTTATTTATTTTGAGAGAGAGAGCGCTCGTGCACAAGCAAGGGGCAGACAGAGAGAGGGAGGGAGAGAGAGAATCCTAAGCAGGCTCCCCACCCAGAACAGAGGCCGACGCAGGGCTTGATCCCACGAACCATGAGCTCATGACCTGAGCCGCAGTCAAGAGTCACTTAACTGGCTGGGCCACCCAGGAGCCCCTGGAATCCCAAGCATCCTAAGTACCTCTTTGTGGAGCCCCAGCCAGACCATGTGAACATTATGCAGCCTCCCTGTTAGGCTGTATACTCCTCACATGGAAATTTAGTGAGCAAGTACTTACTAGTCACCTAAATGTGCCGGCACTGTCCTCAGCACTTTACGTGGGTGGCGACCGTGGCCTAGCATGGCCAGTCTGGGCACGTACTCTGGGTGGACCTCCGTGAGCTCTGGAAGAAAAGCCCCTTTGTTTGGAGCCACGAACCAGCCTCCCAGCGTAGCCGCTGGAAGGGACGACGTGGCCCTCGGTCCCTCCTTTGACCTGAGTTTAAGGGTCAGCTGCACACGTAACATAAAATTTGCCATCTGAACCATTTTTAAGCATACAGTTCAGTGGTATTAAAACAGTTGACCTTGAATGGCTCTGGGGTTAAGGAGTGCCGACACCCCCCCCTTGCAATTGAAAATCTGCGTATAACTTGACTCCCCCAAAACTTAACTGCTCATAGCCTACTGTTGACTGGAAGTCTTATCGATAACAGAAATAGTCGATTAATACCGTATTTTACGTGTTATGTAAAATATATGTGTATTATATATGTGTATTATATACTGTATGTGTATCATACTATATATATACTATATATAATATGTGTATTATATGCTATAATCTTCAAGTAAGCCAGAGCAAAGAAATCATCACTAAGGAAATCATCGGGAAGAGAAAATACGCTCACATACCGTATTGTGTATGTTGAAAACAGTCTGTGTGCAAATGGACCCACGTAGCCCGAATCGTGTTGTTCGCAGGGGTCAGCTGTACCTAATGTTGGGCTCCCATCACCACCATCTACCTCCAGAACTCTTTTCTTGTTTGCACGTGGATGAGCTATGATCATCTGACCTATCCTCTCCATTGGGAGGGGCTTGCC
Organism: Panthera uncia; assembly: GCF_023721935.1. NCBI lineage: Eukaryota > Metazoa > Chordata > Mammalia > Carnivora > Felidae > Panthera > Panthera uncia. The sequence continues at coordinate 18,951 of NW_026058223.1, read as the reverse complement.
CAGGTACGTAACCAGTTAGAATCATATTCAAGGGTTGGCATCCAGGCCTCACTCTGCCTGGTGCCCCCTTCCGTGTGGCGCTCTCTCCAGGCACCTCCCAGAACGCCTTGCACGAGAGGGCACCGCACAAATACTGAGTGACCACACGCCTGCCGGGGACTCCACCGAGGTGCTCCCTGGGACTAATCTAGTTCCATTTCTAATCTCTGGGAGTTTGGAAGATGAAAACCTACTCCACAGCCTAATAGCCCAATTCATCGCTCTCTTCGGCCAGATAACACTTCTGATCGTTTTGGTTTTTTTCTTTCTAGAAATTGCGCTCACCTCCCCTGAGGTCCGACCAGCTCGTTCTGGTAGTTCCCTTCTCTCTGTCCCCGCCCTCCCCCTGCCCACACCGGGGCCAGACTGGGGGAGCTGCTCAGTGATAAGAGGGCCACTGATCCCCTTTCGCGGGCGGCCCTGCCCTCCTGGACCCGTCTCAAGGCGTCTGGGTGCTTCGGTCTCTCTCACAATGAGGGCATTTAGCCGGCCTCTCCTCTCCTGGGACCCTCAGAGGCAGCAACTGGAGGAATAGCCAGGAGGAGAAGGAGAGGAAACAAAACCCAGCAAAACTGCCCATTCCGAAGGCCGTGCGCTAAGAGAAGGAGGCCCTGCCAGCTCAGATTTCAGGGATTTTGTTTTTGTTTTTGTTTTTTTTTAGGAAGTGCCTCTGCCCATGGGCGGCCGGGCTGATAGGGGATGGTGCCCAAGGAAGGACAGAGTCAGAGGCCTCATTCAGACACGCCGAGGCAAGGGTCCAGCCTGAGCGGGGCAGCGTGGGGGCCAGGAGAACAAGGGCTCTGTGTTTCTGGGCACAGGGCTGGGCAGCACATGCTCCCCGGCTCCAGCCCGGCGCTGGACGCAACCAGAAATCCATGATGTGGCTGGAGAAGTCGGGGTTGGGCGGCAGCAGTGTGATCTAGCCGTGAGCAGGGTTTGCACAGCGAGCCGGCTGTGGCGTGAGGCGATTCCGCCTGTCTGTGGCCGGGCCTGCCCTGGGATAAAGGTGACTCCAGGAACGAGCCCGGTCCATCCCAGGGCCCTGAGGGGAGGGCTTGGGTGTTCTTCCCTCACCGCCTCCAGGAGAGGGAGACGGGGAAGAGCCCAGGGAAGGGGTTGCAGACTCACGCCCTCAGGGGCCAGGCAGGTTTGTCACAGATGTGGCGAGGTAGGGAGCCCGTGCCACCTCCGACCGCTCTAGTTACCACCGCTGATCGCTGATCGGGGAGCTAGCTTCAGATGCGAGCTCTTCCCCCTGCTAGCTGAGTGACCTCACCCAAGCGGTGTAACCTTGTGCCTCAGTTTCCCCCCTCTGGACACCTGGGTTAGTGCCAGCACTTCCCTGATAGGGCTGTTGTGAGGGTTAAACCGTTAACCCACAAAAGCTCTTAGCGCGGTGCTGGGTGATTTTCTCTTTTAAGAGAAGCAGGAGCTCTGGGTCTGTATTCAAGAGCTGCAGGTCCGTTGAGGTGGGCAATGAATTCAAATAGAAAAATAGGTAAATACGGGTCGTCTCCTGGCTGTCTGTAGCCTACAGCCTGTGGGCCACCCCGGGCCGACTTCTGGCGGAGAGTTTTGGGCAGACCCAGGCTCCAGCGCCGGCTCTCCCATGGCCTGGTTCTGGAGCTCGGACGAGCGACTCAACTCGCCTGCGTCACGTTTGCGTTGTCTGGGGTATCAGTCGGGAGTCTGGCGGGAAGGGATCCCTCACGTTGGGCAGAGGATGAGAGTTTCATGTGGGGTGATGTGGGGAAATCACAAGGGATGGGACAGCACCCCAGGGTGAGTAACAGAGGAAGCTGTTCCCCGTGCCGGTTCGGAACGGAGGTAGGAAATAGCTGTGTAGAAAGGACCACCTCCAGGAGCTGGGGTTCAGCCAGCCTCATCCAGTAGAGGGGCCCAGCTAACCCTGGGGGTCCCGCAGAGAGAGCGGCGCTGGGGAAAGGCGTGCCCTGACCGCTCACTACCCACCTTCTCACCTCCTGCTGTGCTACTGGTGGAAGCCAGAGACCCAGAGAGCCTGTTGATGGGGTCCGTGTGGACCACTGCCCAGGCAGAGAGCGTGGCGGAGAAGAGGGGAGACAGGCGATGTCCCCACCAGCCTCAGTTCTGGAAGGCTTTCCTTAGTCTCGGTGAAGCGTGAGGCCGCACACCTACCCAGTGGGAGCCAGAGGGTGAAGGTATTGTCGTCATTAATGAGGGAGGGAAGGCAGATGCGCTGCAAGGGAGGGCTCAGCCCCCCACCCCGGGTGTTGGAAGCTGTTGGAAACTTCCTGTTGCGGCTGTAACAGATCAACACCAACTTGATGGGTGGCAACAGCATACATTTATTCTCTTACAGTTCTGAAGGGCGGAAGCCAAAATGGGTCTCACGGGGTTAAAATCAAGGTGTTGGGAGGGCAAGTTCCTTTGGGCGACTCCAGGGGGAGGTCCAGAGGTCCTGGCCTTTTCCGGCTTCTAGAAGCTGCCCGCATTCCTTAGCTCATACCCCCTTCCATCTTGATCAGTCGTGCCACTCTGGGCTCCACTTCTGTTGTCGTTATCTCCTTCTCTGACTCTGCCTTATTTGCTTCTTCTTTACAAGGACCTTTCTGATGACATTGGGCCCATTGGATAATTTAGGATAATCTCCCTGACCTCAGGACCTTAGTTCAATCCATGTGCAAAGTCCCTTTAACATGTGAGGTGACAGAGTCACAGGTCCTGGGGATTAGGACCTGGACATCTTTGGAACCACTATTCTGCCAGTTCTGTCCACTACTAAAGCATTCTAGAATCTTCTCAGAGGGAAAAACGTATTCCTACCACCATGCCCAGAAATCTAAAATCCCCTCTATTAATGTCTCTTTTTTGGATTAATCATGTTCCCAGACTCCAGCACTGATTGATTTGGCCTCAAGAATTTTCCCAGATCTGGGGCACCTGGGTGGCTTAGTCGGTTAAGCGTCCGACTTCGGCTCAGGTCACGATCTCACAGTTCGTGAGTTTGAGCCCCGTGTCAGGCTCTGTGCTGACAGGGCCTAGAGCCTGCTTCAGATTCTGTGTCTCCCTCTCTCTGCCCCTGCCCGGCTTCCACACTCTCTCCCTCCCTATCTCTCAAAAATTAATAAATAAACATTAAAAAAAAAATTTCCCCAGATCTGCATATGTGCCATTAAATGGCTCTCACATCATCTCACTGTTTGACTCAGCGTCATTGTAAGCGACAAGACATGTAAAACCAAGGCTTGATGTTCATTTGTGATTTTTCTCGCGTAATTTTTCTCACTGTTCCCATCAAAACAATTACATAACTAGTGACATTTTAAGAAAAGCTGATACATGCACCACCTAAAAGTGCTTTGCAGAATACTACGAGTACGTGTGCGTATATGTATAAGACAGAGGCTGGGAGAGACAGATTTGTTACAAGAAATTGGCTCACACAGTTATGAGGTGGAGAAGTCCCCTAATCTGTGGTCGGCAAGCTGGAGACCTAGGGGAGCCGATGGTGTGGGTTCCGGTGTAAGTCTGAGTCTGAAGACAGAAGGAAATGGGGTGGGGGTGGGGGGACTGGTGGGGAGGGGAGAGCAAATGCGCCCGTATTCTGCCTTTTTATTCTACTGATGCGTCCAAAGGATCGGCTGAGGCCCACCCACCCTGGGGAGGGCAGTCTGCTTTCCTCCCTCTACTGATTCAAATGTTTATCTTATCCAGAAACACCCCCCACAGACACCCCCAGAGTAATGTTTGACCAAATGTCTGGGCATCCTACGGCCTGGTCAAGTTGGCACATAACATTAGCCATGACGGTGGCATTGTGGGATGAACTCCGAGGAAGGAGCGAAGGGACTGGGGTTCTGGGTCTGCTCTGTAATGTTGGGCAGGTCTCCTTCTGTCCGGGGGCATCAGTTTCCTAGTCTGTGTGATGGGGACCGTTCCTTGGGTTCTCAGACATGGGGAGCTTTTGCTTTTAGCCCCTTGGTGCATCAGTAACGAGACTGGAAAGCTTTGACGTGGATGGTTAGCCTATGCAATGCTGTCAGGGGCACCGTGGGGGGGGTCCACCCCACCCCAGGACCAGCTTTACGTGTTCTCCCTGGGCCTCACCTCGTACCACGTGCACGTATCCATCGTGGCTTTTAGTAGGGGAGACCAAGCTTTATCCAGCCTTGTAGCCATCACGCCCGACCCGGAATAAGGATTCAACACATTATCTAGTTGTTGAAGGACCAGCTGACTGAGAGAAGAAAAGGCGTGACAGTCCCCAGAGGTCAGAGCTTGCTGAGAAGCCCCTCCTGGGACTAGAACCTCCCCTTCCCTGAAAACTCAGTGGTGAGCATGGGGGTTCTGTGAATCAGATAGACCTGGGTTCAAATCCCAGAGCCACCACCTAGGAGCTGCCTGACCTTGGGTGGATTATGCCACCTGTCTGAGCCTCAGTGTTCGGGTGGACAAAGGGGATACTAACAAAAGTGAGTTCCTGGGGCGCCTGGGTGGCTCAGTGGGTTAAGCGTGCAGCTCTTGCTTTTTGGCTCAGGGCGTGATCTTGCGGTTCATGAATTCGAGCCCCGTGTTGGGCTCTGCGCTGACAGCTCAGAGCCTACTTAGGATTCTCTCTCTCTCCTCTCTCTCTCTTTCTCTCTCTTTCTCTGCTCCTCCCCACCCCCCCAGAATAAATAAATAAACTTAAACGGGAACTGCTGTTATCATTACCTTGCCATCCACGTTGTCTGGGGAAGATGTAGATGATCAGATAAGAGCCTGTGCCTCTCCAGGGCCATGCAGGGCCCGTGGGGAACTTTTGGAGACCCTACGTATAGGAGGCGTGTGTGTGTGTGTGTGTGTGTGTGTGTGTGTGTGGCGGGGGGGAGGGTCTCTGAAACGCACATTGACTCCCCTACCGTTCTGCACCAGCAAGCTCTCTGGGGCGGTTCAGATAGTGCTCAGATGTAATATTCCGAAACTATTTTTAAGATGGTTCTTAAATGCCTGCCAAAACTAAAAACCCCACGTGCACGAAAACTATCATTGCTAATTGGCTTTGCGTGACACGAATAGATTGATGAAGGCAGTGGGTTCGGTTCCTCACCAAGAGGGGGAGAAAGAGCGTGTGCTGGCTACACCCCTTGCTCTGCTGCTTACGACCAGGTGACCTCAGAACGGCCCCCTAGGGTCTCTGAACTGTTGCCTCCTCTATGCTGTGGGTCACTCCCAGGGTAACCAGCCGGGCCAGCTCAGTGCCCAGTTGGCCCAACCAGCAGGAGCCGTTAGAAGGTGTTTAAGACCATTCTGGCGAAGTGGCTGACGCGGTAGGCAGTTCCGAAGTGCCGGCTGTGGGATTTGATCCCAGGTCTGTCTGATTCACAGAGCCCGTGTGTTCACCGCTGAATTTTCGGGGCGCTTCCGGTTCCAGGAGGGGCTTTTCGGTAGGCGTTGCCCTCTTGGGACCGTCACGGCCGTTTCTTCTATCCGTCAGTTGGTCTTTCAACAGCCAGCTACCCACGGGTTGGTTTCCTTGTGGACCGGACCCAGTAGCAGAGGGGTCTGCGGATGAATTTTGGTTGGATTTGAGCAGTGCCTTTCCAAGAATGGGTTGAACCATTTCAGGAACCAGCACACTTAGGAATCCGGTTTGACAGACTGCTACATTCTGTAGAGGACAGGTGTGGGCGGTGGGTATCGAGGAATCTATTTAAGCCAACAAATTCGGGTTTGCCAGACATTCTAACTTTCTGAAATCTCTGTAAGTAACCTTAAATCCGATGCGGAGTCTCCGCTGGGTTGCAAGAAGCCTCCTCGTTGCTGGGGCTCCCTCACCCTGGATGGGTAGACATCCCCAGGGACTGACCCTGGGACATCCCCAGGGACATCCACCTGCACCATCAAACGATGCCCTCAGCCTGCGTGTTTCCTCCAGGTCTGGAAACTCTGCTCATTCTGGGCCAAGCTGGGAGTGGGAGGGAGCCAACCTGTGTCCAGACTGGCATTTCTGGCTCTGGGGTTTTCCGACTCGCCTCCAGCATTGCCAAGACCTTGCAGATGGGTGCTTGTTGGGGTTGGAGGAGCCCCCCAGATGTTTCACTGTTGCTTGCCGGGCTTGTTAGTTTGTGTAGTTCATAGGCTTTATTTGGGAGTGGGCATTTCTAGGCTTCTAGAGAAATTGAACAGGAAGTGCCGAGTTCAGGAAGTAGTCTTTCAACTCGGCCCCACCCCCACCCTGCCTTCCTCTGTGATTCATGCCTTCTGTTAGCTCCTTTGTTACAGCTGATGTGCCCGAGACGTCGTCATTACCTAGAGTCCTAGAGTTGGGAGTTGACTCTGTGTTACACGTTCTGTGGGCTTTGGCCAGCGTGTAATGACCTACACCCACCATCAGAGTATCAGAGGGAATGGCTTCATGCCCTGAAACTCCTGGGTCCCCTCCCTCCCCCCACCCCCAGCAACCACTGATCTTTTAAATCTTTCCATAGGTTTGCCTTTTCTGTGTTTCTGAAATTAGTTTAGCTTCCAAAATTAAAAAAAAAAAACAAACAAGTGGAATATTTTATGTAAAAACCCAGATGTCCGGTATCTCTTGAAGAAGTGTGATGTCCCCGCTAACCTCAGTCAGGCCAGAGCTGAGTACAAGGCACCGCCCTCCTTTCCTTTCCCCCAGGCCTTGTGCGTGCGGGCCCCTTCTCTGTTCGTTGGCCCCTCTAGGCATTTGAGTTTGCAGCCCTGCTCTGGCCTCCCACGGAGCCAGAACAGCCTCTGGTTTGTGGTCTGCTTCTGTTTCCTGCCCTGCAAATACATTCCCGAGGCCAGGTCTCACAACGAGCCCGGACGCCTGCTTGAAATGGGGAAGACCGAAACCTGGGAGAGCAAACGCAAATTCATTCCCCACCCCTGGAAATCGTCTTGTAAGCTGTGGGAGGCTCCCCCGAAGCCATGCAAACAGCCAGCTGCAGGGCCATCTGAGGCTAGGACGAAGTCCGCCAACATCCTCCACTCAGCAGATTTTTGTTTTTTTTCCTGTGTTCTCTATACAACCTGAAGCTACCGGCTGTCTGAGGCCACGGACCCTGGCGTGGGCTGGGCACAAAGTCCTTCAGTGGCTGCTGCCGCTTCGGGTCAATTATTTATGCGAATGCTGCAGTTCACCCTACTGACCTCCTTCCTGGAGTGTGGCGGGGAACCGGACACCCAGAGATTACATTGCCCCTGGAGTGGAGGTGGCGGGTGCACGGGGAGACTCTGGGAGGTTCAAGGCCAGAGCGTCGCTGAGACACAGCTAGGACCGAAGGCGGTGCTTTAACTTGGCTGCAAGGTTTTACTTCGGAGGAAACCCTGCATCTCTAAGCAGTGAAACACGAGCTGGCATGATGCGAGCATGCTCCCTTCTTCCCGCCCCACAAGCCCCTCTGCGGTCCTTATGCTCAGGGCCCCCGGGACGGGCTGAGGAGTGGTCAAAAGAACACTTGATGTAGAGCCCAGTGTCTGTCCCCTTTGTGCTGTGTGATCTTAGGCAAGTTGCTTTGTCTGTCTGAGTCTCCATTTCCATCTCTGGATGGAAAAGAGGAAGGTGGCAGTAAGGTCCTACAGGAGCACGAGTGGGGTTCTCGTATCCCAGGGGGGGTCCTCTCTGTGTCTCCCCCCAGTCCTGCATCCGTCCTCAGAGCACCGACATTCTGCCCCTGTCCAGGTCGTCCTACTCAAATCCTCTGTCTCCCTCGCTCTCCATATTGACTCAGTCTACAAGTACTTACAGAGCACCTGAAATGTGCCCACCACTGTCCTAGGTACCAGGGACACCGTGGTGAACAAGATGGACCCTGTCCCTGCCCTGGGGGAACCAGTATCCCACTTGGGACCTTCCCTGTGTCTTTATACTCAACCTCCAGCTACCCTGATCCAGGCCACCACCTCACTCTCTTTCCTGGATTCCTGGAACACCCTCCATACTGCAGTCAGAGTTCTTCCTGAATCACAGATCTGATGAATCAGGGCCCCCTGCTGCCCCTAGCGTAAAATGGAAACTCACCACGCACCAGCCGCCTTAGCCTCCTTTCTGTCCGAGACTGATGGAGCCCCTTTTGCCCCTGAATGTTTGCCCCGGCTGTTCCCTCTCCCTGGTTTCCTGTTCTTCATGTGACGTCATCTTCTTTTCAGGTGTCACTCTTGCCACCTCATTGTCCAGCCAGCCCTCCTTAGTCCTGTCTGTGTCCCCAGCACAGCCCTGATGAGAATAATAGCCAAGAGACACGCCGTGCTTTCTGTATATTTTGACTCTGTGCCCATTTTACAGATGAAGGAACCAAGGCACAGAGAGGAGAGTGGCTCTGCTGGGGCTCCACAGTATTATAGTTGCCTCTGGCCACTCCCATCATGAGTCCCCTGGAGCAGGGACCGTGTCTTGCTTGTCTCTGCATCTGCAGCACACAGGACCTGGCTCATAGTAGGTGCTCGACAAACTCTCACTACATGATGAATGACTGTCTTATGAAATCAGTGAGCTCATCGTGGTCCAAGCCCTACTTGAATTGCTCCGGACTGTCTGATCGTAAGAGGTTCTTATTATTCCAGTTGGACGATGAGTTGGTTCAGCCAAGGGAGGAATCCAGTCTCCCTGCCCCAGGGGGGTCCTGGCGGCCGCCGAGGCCTCTCTCACCAGGAAATGTGGGTGTGGGAGGAAGGTCCTTGCCATCATTTGTTTTTGTCAGTGTTGACTATTTTCCAGTATAGACCGCCTGCGGTGGGGAGTGGAGTCCAAGGGTTCGATATCGCTGTGGGGATTTCTGCCTGCAAGGACTCCAGAGGTCACCCCGGCACTGAGGCATGGGATTTGCTCGGCCGAGGCCCTGCCGGAGCCTTCCTGGAGATATTAGGTGCCGATGTGGGGACACGGGGGCCGCAGCTCATTACGGCCTTCTAGTCAATTTAGGAGCGTGCTGGACCAGACGTGAGGGCTGCCGGGTCTTTGGAGGCTGCCGTGAGGTTCTTTTCGAGACCCCAGGTGAAGATCAATGTGGGTCCTGCAGGAGGGTGGCAGGTAGGACAGGCAGCAGAGGGAGGGCTGCTGTAAGGACTCATCTCAGAGCCCGAGGCCTGGGGTGCACACGGCTTGCTTTAAATCCTCTCCCGGTTATGGTGTAGCTAGATGTGATATGATATGATATATACTAGAGTATTCTATGCTACGCTGTATTATCTGTGCTGTGCTATCTGTGCTCTCCTGTCTGTGCTGCATTATTTATACTCTCTATACTAACGGTGCATATTAAGCCATCCATACTATGCTATTGCATACTATACTATCTATATTATACTTTATTACCTACACTATACCATGTAATAAACGCAGGAGTCCACAGAAACAGAGCGGCAGGATGATCGGGCACACAAACTTGGGAGGTAGATGCCTGGGTTCAGATCCCAGCTCTGCCCCCGATGAGCTAGGATCTGAACCCAGGCATCTACCTCCCAAGTTTGCGGCCCTCAGCCTTGCTCTCTGAGCCTCAGTTTCCCCATCTGTAAGGTAGAATTACTAGCTCTAACCACCTCGTAGAGCTGTCGCGGGAAAACGTCATCGGGCACTTAGGGGCCGTTAGGGGTTGAATGGTGTCCCCCGCCTAGAATTCGTAGGTTGAAATCTTAACCCTCCGGTACCTCAGAGCGTGACCTTAACTGGAAATGGGGTCATTGTAGTTAAAGTTCATTAAATGAGGATGAGGTCCTATTGGAGTGGGCGGGGGGTGGGGGGCGGTTCTCATCCGATATGACTGGTGTGCATATAAAAAGGGGAAATTTTGACACGGACACACACAGGCAGAACGCCATGGGGACGAGAAGGCAGAGATCAGGGCGGGGCTTCTGAGATACTCCAGGGGCCACCGACGACTGCCAGCAACCCGCCAGAAGCCGGACAAGAGGCGTGGAACAGGTTTGCCCTCACAACCTCGGAAGGGGCCAACTCAGATCTTGAGCTTGCAGCTTCCGGAACAGGGAGAGAATAAATTCATGTTGTGGAAGCCACCGGCCTGTGGCACTTTGTCAGCAACCCTAGAAATGAACGCAGGGGCTCAGCACGGAGCCTGGCGCAGAGAGCCCGCTGCGCGGTGCTCATTGTGATTGCTGTCCCTGGTATGTCCTGCCATTCCTGTGTTGCTCATGCTGGGTCAGGAGCTGGCCAGAGCTAGGAGCCGTCCCCTTACTGGTGAGGCCGTGTGACTTGGGTAAATCACTTTCCCTCTCTGGGCCTCTCGGTTCCCTAATTTGTAACGTGGACACTCTGTGTGATGAGAATAATGGGACCCCTTGTGTGTAGAGATCACTTCCCCTTCCACTGTGCCCTCTCTTCCCTGACTTGCCGTCGTCCCCATTTGACAGATGAGGACGCTGAGGCTCACAGACGGAAGAAGTTACCCGCCCAAGGTCATGCTGAGGCTGAGTGGCAGACATGGGGTCAAACGCAAGATTGTCCACGCTAAGGCCATTGGCCACAGAGCTCTGGGTGGAAAAAGAGAGGGTGGTCTCAGATTCCCTCCAGGTGTGAAGATGGGATTGGCCATATTGCTGTCATTTCCTCCTTTGGGCTTATCCAGTGTTTTTACCTTGTAGCTCCCGTCACTCCCCAGGCTCTTGGGAGTCCTGCCCATTCACTGGGGAAGATAAGGTGGGGGAGGGTGGGGTCACAGATCCTGCTTCAGATTCGCAAGTGGAATAATTGTCTGCATGCACTTTGGCAAAGGGATTTGGGGTTGGGGAGAGGAGGTACCTTAGTGCCTCTAACCTGCTTCCCGCACAGATAAAAACGACGTCTTTGGTCCCCAGGGCTCACCAAGCCGTCATTCCAACTCCACATGTATGAGCCACGTTCTGCTTTTCGGGGAAAGAAAAGAAAAAAAAAAAGCTATTTTGTTCTGCATCTGGGCATGTGCTTTCCTCAAAGTGCCAAGGAAATCCCACCTCTGATAAACAATAGGCAGCCTCCAGAAAAGCTAAGATGCCTATGTATTCCCTGTTAGGGGAGGGTCTCGGCTCTTGCCCTCCCCCAGCATTCTGAAGAAGACGTTCCCTCCATTTTCTGGAAGGCCTGGGGGCTCGGTCCTTCCCTTTCTCATCTCCAGATCAGCTCTGCCCAGTCCTGGGGGCTTACAGGAACATTTCTGAAGGATTTTAGGGTCAGACAGACTGAGTAGAAGCACCCAGGACTTAGTAGGTGCCTTTTTCCCCCTATCAATATCACTCATTCACTGCACAGTAGAAACCATCAACAAAACAAAAAGGCAGCCTACTGAATGGGAGAATATAATTGCCAATGGCACATCTAGTAAGGGGTTAATAACCCACGATATATAAAGAACATACACAACTCAACACCAAAAACAACAACAACAACAACAACAACAACAACAACAAAAACCGATGAAAAAAATGAGCAGAGGCCCTGAATGGACATTCTACCAAAGAAGTCACCCAGGTGGCCACCAGACACATGAAAAGATGCTCAACACCACTCATCATCAGGGAAGTGCAAATCAAAACCGTAACGCGGTCACCTCACGCCAGTCAGAATGGCGAGTATCAAGAAAACAAGACCTAACAAGTGTTGGTGAGGATGTAGGGAAAAAGAAACCTTCGTGCACTGTCGGTGGGAACGTAAACTGGTGCAGCCATGGCGGGAAACAGTCTGGAGGTTCCTTAAAAAAAATTAAAGCCGGAGATACCATATCATCCAGTAATGCCACTGCCGGGTATTTACCCAAAGAAAACAAAAGCAAATCATACGGTAAGATATACACACCCCTCTGTTTGTATTGCAGCATATTTAAAATAGCCAAGATATGGAAGCAACTTAAGTGTGTATCAGTAGATGAATGGATAAAGAAGATGTGATACACCCACACAAGAAACACACACACATGCACACACACACACACACACACACACACGCACAGTGGAATACTACTCAGCTGTTAAGAAAGAATGAAATCTTGGCCATCCATGACAACACAGATGGACCTGGAAGGGCCTTAGCCTTAGAATTAGGCCAAGTGAAATAAGTCAGAGAAAGACAAGTACCATGTGATTTCACTTACATGTGGAGTTTAAAAGACCAGACGAACGATCAAACAAAAAAGCAGAAACAGACTCATAAATACAGACAACAGACTGGTGGTTTGCCGGAGGCGAGGCGGGTGGGGGCGGGGAGAGCGAGTGAAGTAGGTAAAGGGAACTAAGAGGTACAAGCTTGCAGTTATGAACTAAAAGAAGTCACAGGATGGAAAGTACAGCGCAGGGGATACAGTCACCAATCCTGTAAGACCGTTAGATGATGGCAGGTGGTGACCGACCACTCACCGCGGGAAGTATTGAGAGAAAAGAAATCATTCATTGAACGTCACCGAAGGTACAGGCTCTTCACCAAAAGCATTTCCAGGGAGCCAGGATCCATGCCAGCTGCCTCGCACATCACCTGTCCTACAGCACCCCAGAGGGAGGGTAGTGATACCCCCACTGGATAGGCAGGGAAATGACTTCAAGAGAGACTGAGCGACGCCCCCAAGGACGCAAAGCTAATAGTGGTAGGATGGGTATCTGAACTCAGATGGGGCTGACCTGATTCCAAAATCTGTGCTCTTTTTAAAAGTCTAGGTTGGGGCACCTGGGTGGCTCAGTTAAGCATCCGACTTTGGCTCAGGTCCTGATCTCATAGTCCGTGAGTTCGAGCCCCACGTCGGGCTCTGTGCTGACGGCTTGGAGCCTGGATCCTGCTTTGGATTCTATGTCTCCCTCTGTCTCTGCCCCTCCCCTGCTCAGGTGCTGTCTCTCTGTCTCTCTCTCTCTCTCAAAAGTAAATAAACATTAAAAAAATTAAAAGTGAATAAAAAGTCTAGGCTGTTGTAAGTGACGTCAGCTGAGTAAGCCCCCTACCCCACCAACTGTGTCCGTGTTCTTGTCCCTTGAACCCATGAACGTGGTCAGAGGGACTTTGCAGGTATAATTAGGGTAAGGATCTCAAATCAAAATGGGGATGTTGTCCTGGAAGGGCCCAGAGTTGTCCCAAGAGTCCTTATAGAAAGGAGGCAGGAGGGTCAGAGTCAGGGGAGATGTGAAGACGGTTACAAGAGGTCAGACAGATACCAGGAGGGGGCCACAAGCCAGGGAATGTAGGTGCCCCCCAGGGAGCTTCAAGGAAGTAGATTCTCCGAGAGAACCTCCAGGAGCCAGCCCTGTGGAAGTCTAATAGAAGAAATCTGTGTTGTTTTAAGCTGCTGTGTCTGTTACCACAGCCACAGCGAATGAATTCACTGCGCATAGAGAAGAAATAAAAGGTGCTCAACGAAAAGATTAAAGAATGTCTTGAGAGCTCGTCAGCGTAAGAGAGGTTTCCCAGCCATATTGAATGAATGAATGATAATGACATTAATGCTGACCTGGGTGACATTCCAGTGGGGTTCCAGTCTTATCCCAGCCCTGGACCCTGGGAGGGAGCGCTTGGCATTGTCATTGTGATCTAGTAGTCTTCATGAATTTATTTTAATTTATTTTATTTATACTATTTTTTGAACTGGGCTTCGTGCCCAGTGAACAGGGCTTGCACTCATGACCCTGAGATCAAAAGTCGGACGCTTAACAGACTGAGCCACCCAGGCACCCCATCTTTCATTTAGTTAAACCCCAGACCTTCAGGGAAGGGGAATTGAAGAATTTTTTTTTTTTTATGAAGGTACAACCTACATACGGTAAAATCAAATATTGGTACATTTTACAAACCTATAGAATTCATGTCACCATCGCCAAGGTCAAGATCTAGAATATCTTTCCTCACCCAGCAAGTTCCTTTGCACGCCTTCCTGATTGATACCCCTCAGGGGTAACCCGCCATTCTGATTTCTGTCACCAAGGATTAGTTTGCCTGTCCTTGAACTTCACATAAAGAGCGTCTTTTCTTTTGTGCACGCTTCCTTAGCTCCACGTTATGTCTGTGAGATTTACCCATGCTGTTACACGTATCAGCTGTTCAAGTTCATCCGCTCTCCTGTTGAAGGACGTGTGGCTTGTTTCTCCGGCTTGAGGCCGTCATGAACAGAGCTGCTAGGAATGTTCTCGTACGAGTCCTGTGGTAGGTAGAAGTGCTCGTTTCTCGTAGGTGTATGCCTGGAGTGGCGTCGCAGAATCATGGGGCAGATGGGTATTTAGTTTCAGTAGATCCCCCGGTTCTCTGGCCTGCAGCTAATCTTAGGATTAGCCTTCTCTGCCCCCACATCAGCTTTCTTTGCAGAAGTTCCATTCCCTATCGCTGTGCTGCGCTGGTAACCGGGATTATGAGACAAGGAGGTGTGAGGGTCCCTGCCTCCCAGCCCAGGAGAGCATCATCTGACCTGGTGGTTTAGAGCAGGTGGGACGTGGGTACCAATGGAGAAGGGGGTGGGGGACACTTTCTTTCTATGTTGGCCCCCTCCCCCATTTTGCTGAGTTGGTAAGACATAAGTTTGGGTTCAGCTGAGTCTGGTGATTTCTTCCAAACTTAGCACACTCCCTTTGAGATTTTTGCCACATTTACATGCTTTTCTTCGAATTGACTTACTTTTTTGCTAAAGACTACTCATTGAAGGAGTTAACTTACCTGCAAATATGAAATCAATAAGACTTTCCCTAAGTAGAGGTTAATCATGATAAACACTTACGAAAGGAAAACCAAGTTGATCAGCTCTAGCCAGATACTGTCACCAGCCAGGGGCCACGCCCCTGACGCTTTTCGCTGTCTTCATGGCAGATTGGCAAGTTTTGGTGATGCGTTAAAGAACTATTAGCACCAAAGGGAGACTTTCTTTTTTCTTTTTTTAAGTGTATTTATTTTGGGGGTGGGGCGAGCTAGAGCAGGAGGTGGGGGAGGGGGAGAGAGAGAGAAAGAGAAAGAGAGAAACCCAAGCGGGCCCTGTGCTGTCAGCGAGGAGCTCGATACAGGGTTCTGTCCCAACTGTGAGATCATGACCTGAGCTGAAATCAAGAATTGGACGCTTAACTGACTGAGCCATCCGGGCGTCCCAAAGACTTTCCCAAGATGTCATCAGAGACACTGAAAGAAAATTAAAAAGGAATAACTTTCTCACTTTGCGATTGAATATCAGTTAATGTTGGAATCTTCTGTCATGCCAAGGTCAGGTCCATGCCTTGCAAAACACTGGAGTCCTAAAAAGTCACCTTTGTTTGAATCCTACACTAGCTCTGTAATATTGCATCAGTGACTTCACCTCTCTGAGCCTCAACTTCCTCACTGGTACAAGGGGCTCATCATGGCACCTGCTTCAGAGGCCTCTGGCGTTCCCACTGAATGACCCTGACCTTGGTATTACCATGATGGGGACATCTCATGAATCTTGTGGCTGTTAGCGGGAACGAACACCCAGGATATTCCTGCATTGCAATTCTGTTAGGGTTCTTACTCCTAAGCAAAGTCATCTGTTAGCTTCAGCAAAACCCTCTGCCATTCTGGGGGAGTGTTTATTGCCCTTGGGATCCTGCCAAGGTTAAGTGGAGAATATGGTCCTGGTGAAATTCACACTTTGTCATTTGTTCACAGGCCCAGACGTTAAATCTCATCCACTGGAGGGTGACAGGAGCTCCCCATGCACCTGCTGTCAGGGAGACTGTGATGTGGGGAGGGGGGTGTCCCTGTCAGACCCCTCTGGGTTCCAAGCCTAGTGCCACGGTCTACTCACCCTGTGCCTTGGGTATGCCACATCTCTCTGGGTCTCAGTTTGCTTGTCTGTAAATGGGAATGTTCACCCCTGCCTCCTCAAGACATAAGAACGACCGGATTAGATAATGCACAAAATGCAAGAGCCAGACGTTCAATAGACAAAAATGCTTATAATTATTCTTTGTTGAGGAAGCCATGGGCTGCATTTAAAATCTCTGCAGAGCCCATTCTGCCTCTTGGATTCCTGATCATCCCAAATCTTTGTTTCAGAAAGCTCTCAGGGCGCCTGAGTGGCTCGGTCAGTTAAGCGTCCGACTCTTGGTTTCGGCTCAGGTCACGATCTCATGGTTGGTGAGTTCGAGGCCCGCATCGGGCTCTGTGCTGACAGTGTGCAGCCTGCTTGGGATGATCTCCCTCTCCCTCCCTCTCTGCCCCTCGCTGCTCATGTTCTCTCTCTGTCTCTCTCAAAATAAATAAATAAACTTAAAAAAAACAAACCAAAAAAAAGAAAACTCTTCCCTCTCAACTGTAATTCTGTCTTAGATTTCTGTTTCCCACAGCCTAGACCACAGATTTTCACAAATCCTGTGTGGAAATCTTGCAACAGCTACAGCCATAGGTAAAACTTCCTTATGTAGAAAGTGGCAAAAACACAACTCGAATGGACTTTCTAACAAGAGAGTAATTTATTTTGGCTCACAGATACTAAAATCCACAAGTATGTTTCCTGCTTCAGGTGTCGCTTGATCCAGGCTCAGAGACCATCAGATCTTGGCTTGTCTGCATCTCTACCTTTCCCTAGTCCTTGGCTCTCCGATAGTGGCAAGATACTCCCAGGAACCCGAGATCACTTCTCCTGGATGCCCTCATCCCCTGGAGGCCAGGACTTCTGCCAGCCAGTCTTGTTGGTTCTAATTAGATTACCTGCCCATTCCCAAACCAGCCGGCAGTGAGAAAGGGAGATGGGCTGTGTCGATTGGCTTGGGCCAGTCAGGACCCATTTTTGGAGCTGGATCTGGGGTTAGCCCTACTCAAACCACACTGGGGGGAGGAGGTGTGGATTCTGTAGGGAACTGATGCTGGAAGAAGGGAGCGAGGGGTAAAAGGATGCTGGGATTGCAGTCAAAGTGTCCTGACGCCTTTCTGAGACAAAGAAGTGACGGATTTTCCATCAGAGACCTAGCAGCACAGTAGGATTGAAGGAGCACCCCCCTCTCTCTCCCTCCCTCCCCGCCCCTCTCTCCCCCTTGTTCCCGGTGCCGTGTGGCCTGAAAATAACAAGGTTGGAGTCAGAGTGATGAATGGGGCAAGATTGACTCGGCACTAATTTTGCCTGGGAGCTGTAGCTATTTTGGGCCCTTGCTGAGCCCTGGTTTAGCTTAGCTGGTTAGAGAGCAGGGCTCATGAGGTCAAGGGTATAAAAAGGGAGCCGGAAACATGGGACTGGAGGCCGAAGTCTTGGGGCCTGCTCCTCCTGTTCTGCCACTTTCGACCTGGAGCCCTCATGTTACTTACCCTCCCTGGGCCAGTATCTTCACGTTCTTTCCTTCTGTCCCCGCCTCCTTCGCTAGTCACTGCTACACGTCTCGGGTCACAGCCTGATTTCTCATCCCAAGACTGGGTTGAATGTCCCTCCGTGTGCTTCTGTAGCTTTAGGCTTCCAGGTATGAGTCCCGTTTCTCCCAACTTCTCAACGAATGAGTTGGGGCGAGTCTGTCACCCTCGCGGTGCCTCAGTTGTCTCATCTGTCAAATGGGGATAACGGGAGTAGTGCCTGTCTCAGTTCATTACACTGTGTAACTTAAGTAAGCACTTAACACAGGAACTGGGCTCAGTAAATGCTAGTTTAAAATCGAGATGGTTCTGACATTCAGTGGAATATTGAGCTAATGAAATCAAGCGTCTAGTCCCCTGTCACGTAAGACCCATGGAACTGGGGCTTCATAGCGTTCTCTCCTCTCTGTCATTACTCACGTATTTCCTAGCATGTAGTACGTGCTCAATAAAACTTGTGGCCTAAATGGCCCAGGTCTGATGTTCTAGGGAACTCCCCTAGCTCTGCTGAGAGCCCCAAATTGTGCAGCTGGGTTTGTCCACGGGTCCTCACCAGCAATGCCGACCTTGAAAGGCCGGTGCAAAACTGGGAGTGGGAGGCTTGTGCATAATAATTTGAGCATTGCTAAAATCCTTTCCCGTCTCTTCAATTCCACGATTTGCTCCTTCCAGCCCCTCCCCACCCAGAGCCTTGAAGTTCAGGAAGGCGGGTAAGTAACTCGCATGAGGGCTCCAGGTCCTTGAAGTTCAGGAAGGCCTTGCTGACGCGCAAATATCTGCATGTGAATCCATGATGACCATGGTGTCACTGGCTTTAAAGAGCTCATTAGAAGAACAGCGTGTTGTGGGGGGTAGGCCACTGGCCTGGTAAATTCTGCAGGGTCAGGGATAGAGGGAGGAAGGAGACACCGAGCGGGCACCTCCCTGGCTGAGAGCAAAGTCAGCCGGAGGGGGCGTCTTTGGTTCTGCCCAGAGCTTGACCTGCAGCGACTTTATATACACTTGGTTGGCAACACTGGTTAACAGTAAATAACTAGAACCCCCCAAACAAGGCCCCCTCTGCTGAGCAGACCATTAAGGACCCGAGGGAGGTTATTTCACTTGGCAGCTTCCCCCAGGGGTGGCCGAGAAGCCCAAAGATGGAGGCTGGGCTCCTCGAGCCTTCTTGTACTGGGAAGGGAAAAATAAATGACACGGGACCCGTGGCGGCTGGCTTATTTGTCTCCCCCCCCCCCCCCCCCCCGAGGCGTGCTCAACGCTGTGTGCTGGCAGTGTTCTTTGGCCAAACCGGATGTCCTGGGTGTAGGGCGTGTGTGTGTGTGTGTGTGTGTGTGTGTGTGTGTGTGTGTGTGTATATCCCAGACCAGAACCATCGTTCAGCCTGACCTTTGTTTTTGTGTGTTATTGATTGGATTTAAGTCACTTTATTACTTTCTCCAGGTGAGCCCTGCCACTCTGTGCCCCGTGTTGCTTTGTGGTCACAGCACCTGTGGGGAGGCAGAAGGCGAGGATGAGGCTGACGGGAATAACATCAGTGGTGATGGTGACCGTGATGAATGAAACAATGGCAGTGACGATGATGGGGATGATGGGGATGGGGATGATGGGGATGATGGAAATGGGGATGGGGTGATGGGGATGGGGTGATGGGGATGATGGAAATGGGGATGGGGATGATGGGGATGATGGAA
>NW_026058222.1:25586-51418 GCF_023721935.1 Panthera uncia | reverse complement strand
GCATCAAAGGCTCCCAGAGGTGGTTCCAGTGCCAGGTTGGGATCAGAATCAGACCATCGCTCCGCCTCCTCAACTCAAAAGTAAGACTAAAACTGTAGGTTTAGATCAAGCCGAAGATCACCAGTCATTTGAAATACTTGTTCCATCTCTGGATAGTCAGAGTTCAAAGCCAACAAAGTTTATTGTTTCACCCCTAAACCTGAAGAAAGATCTAGCTCAGCATCGAAGGCTTGCCAAAGTTGTTGGAACTCCAAACCAATTTGCAAATAAAGAGCACCTACAACAACAGCTGCAGGATGATTATTTAGATTCCAATATGGGTCTCCTGTATCCTGAGGAGAACCTACCTATGGGTTTCCCAGGGGGACCAGATCAACTTCCAAACTTCTCTGAGGAGGCTGAAATTCCTCCACCCTTGCAGAAGACCCCAAATCATCTAGAGTCCCCTGAGGAAGCTGAATCTTTTTTGCCCCAAGGGGAGGCCCAGGCTCAGCATCCAGAGCCCTCTGAAGAGACAGAAACATCTCTACTTGAGCAGGAGGCTCCATCTCAGCGTCCAGAGTCCCTTAAGGATGGAAATTCAGCAAACCCACAAGAAGCCCCAGCTGAGCCTTCAAGTACCCCTGAAGAGGTCGAACCTTCTTCAGTCCAGCAGGAAGCCTCAGCTCACCCTACAGAGGCCCCCGAGGAAGTGGAACCTTCTCCAACCCCCCAGGAGGCCCCTGCTCAGCCTCCAGAGCCATCTAAGGACATCATATCTCAACTGTTAGCACATCATGAAGTAAATGTGCTATCTCCAAGTCAGAGTGAAGCTCAGAAGCCAAGCTTCCCCAATGTCACTGTTAAACCTCTGGATCTTACCATAACTCTAACTCAGCCTGCGGAGCACCCTGAGGAGGTTGAACCTACCCCAGTCCAGCAGGAGGCCCCTCCTCAGCCTGCAGAGCGCCTCGAGGAGGTTGAACCTACCCCAGTCCAGCAGGAGGCCCCAACTCTAGTTCCAGAGTTCCCTACCGAGTATTTAACTCAACTTGCAGTAAGTGATGAGGTGACATCTCTACCTCTAGGTCAGTATCCAGATTATTTAATGTTTCCCAGGGTTATAGGTAAGCCTTTAGATGTGGAATTTACCACAACTCCAGGGCCTGATAAAGGTGTTGAATCTTCTATAGCCCAGCAAGAGGCCCCACCTCAGCCTCTTGAACATACTGAGGAAGCAGAACTTTCTCTAACCCAGCAAGAGACCTCGGGTAAGCCTCCAGAGGAGGTTGAGCCTTCAAGTGAGCAGGAGACCCCAGGTCAGCCTTCCGAGCCTCCTGGGGTGATTGATCCTTCTCTAAGGCAGCAGGAGACCCCAGCTCAGCCTTCAGTGCCTCCTGAGGAAGGTAAGCCTTCTCTAAGCAAACAGGAACCCCCAGCTCAGCTTCCAGACCGTTTTGGAGAAGCTGAACTTTCTCCAACCCAGGAGGAGGCCTTAGCTCAGCTTGCAGAGCTCCTTAATGAGGCAGAATCTTCAACCCAGCAGGAGACTCCAGCTCAGTCTCCAGGGGAGATAGAATCTTCTGCAACCCTGCAAGAGCAACCAGCTCAGCCTCCAGAGCTGCCTTCCAGGGAGGTGGAACCTTCTCCAACCCAGCAGGAGCACCCAGCTCAACCTCTATGGCATCATAAGATGACAGTTTCACCTCCAGGTCACTACCATGATCAACATTTAAACCTGCCCAATGTCAGTGTGAAACCTCCAGATGTGCAGCTTACCATGACTGCAGAACCCACTACAGAGGTGGGACCTTCTCCAGTTCGGCACGAGACTATAGCTCAGCCCTCAGTGCCTCTTAATGTGGAACCTTTTGAAACCCAGCATGAAGCCCCAACTCTGCCTCCACAGTCCCCTGAGGTTGAATCTTTGCCAGTTCAACAGGAGACTCCAACGCAATCTCCAGAATCTACCACACAGGAGAAACTTCCAACACAGCAGGAGACCCCAGTTCAGTATCCAGAATATCCTGGAGAAGTTGAACCTTCTACAACTCAGCAGGAGGCCCTAGCTCAGCAATCACAGGCCCCTGAGGAGGGTGAATCATCCTCAACCCAGGAGGAGGCCCCGACTCAGCTTCCAGAGGCCCAGGAAGAGGGTGAACCTTCCCCTCTCCAGGAGGAGGGCCAGGGTCAGCACCCACAGGCCTCCGAGGGGAGTGAACCACCTACAACCCAGGAGGAGGCCCCAGTTCAGCATCCACAGACCCCTGAGGAGGTTGAACCTTCTTCAACCCAGCAGGAGGCTCCAGCTCAGTATCCTCAGGCATCAGAGGAGGGTGAGCCTTTTCCAACCCAACCAGAGACCCCAACTCAGTATCCAGAGCCCCTTGAGGGGACTGAACCTTCTCCAGCCCAGTCAGAGGCCACAACTCAGCATCCAAATCCCCGTGGGGAAGTTAAACCTGCAACCTATCAGGAGGCCCCAAGTCAGCATCCACAGACCTCTGAGGAAATTAACCCTTCTGCCACTCAACAGGAAGCCACAGCTCAACATCCAGAGCCTTCTGGTGAGGTTGAACCTTCTCCAACCCAACAGGAGGCCCCAGCTCACTCTCCAGAGCATCAGGTGGTAACAGTTTTTCCTCAAGGTCAGAATCAAGCTCAGCTCCTGCTGTTGCCTAATGTCACTGTTAAACCTGTGGATTCCTCAGTTACCATGACCTCAGAATCCACTAATGAGGTTGAAGCTTCTCCACTCCGAGAAGAGGCCTCAGCTCAGTCTGGAGTGTCCCCTGAGCAGTTGGAACCTTCTCCAATCCAGCAGGAGGTCCCACATCAGCATCCAGCTGCCCCTGAAAATGTTGAGCCTTCTCCGATCCAGCAGGGAGTCTCCACTATGCCTGAAGATCTTCCTGAGGAAATTGGACTTTCTCCAACCCAGCAGGAGGTCCCACATCAGCATCCAGCGCCCCCTGAAAATGTGGAATCTTCTCCAGTCCAGCATGAAGTCTCAACTCCACCCGAAGATTTTCCTGAGGAAATTGAACTTTCTCCAAGCCAGCAGGAGAGCTCAGCTCTGCCTCAAGTGCCTGTTGCAAGTATAGAACCTTCTCCAATCCAGCAAGAGGTCCCAGCTCAGCAACCAAAGCCCAATGAGGGGGTCGAGTCTTTTCCAGTTCAGTATGAGCATCCAGCTCAGCCTCCAGGGTCCTCTACAGATGTTGTAGCTCAGTCTCCAGTACAGCATGAGGTGACATTCTCACCTCCAGGTCCAGGTGAAGATCAGCATCCAGTGTTGCCTAATATCACAGGTAAACCTGTGGATCTGAGGATTTTCATAAGTCCCCAGGCAACTAAGGAGGTTAAACATCTTCCAGTGCAGCAGGATGTCCCTGCTCAATCTCCTATTCCCCCTGAGAAAGTTGAATTTGCTCCAGCTCAGTCCAAGCATCTTTCCCAGTCTCCAGAGTCCCCTGAAGATGAGTCTTCTCCAGGCCAACAAGAGGTCCTAGCTCAGACTCCAGACCCCCCTAAGGCTGTGGACCCTGCTTCAGGCCAACAGGAGGCCCCAGCTCAGTCTGTAGTCCCCCAGCTGGCCCCAGCTCAGCCTTCAGAGCCTCCTGAGAAGGTAGAACCATCTCCAGTTCAGCAGGAAGTCCCAGCTCAGCCTTCAGAGCCCCCTAATGAGGCAGAATCTTCTCCAACCCCGCAGGAGGCCCTGGTTCAGTCTCCTGTCCCCCAGCAGGCTCCAGCTGTATCTCCTGAGCCCCCTAAGGAGGTAGAACCTTCTCCCACACTGCAGGAGGCCCCAGCTCAGCCTTCAGAGCCCCGTAATGAGGCAGAGTCTCCAACCCAGCAGGTGGCCCCAGCTCAGTTTCCAGTCCTCCAGGAGTCCCCAGCTATGTCCCCTGAGCCCCCTAAGGAGGTGGAACCTTCTCCCACACCTCAGGAGGCCCCAGCTCAGCCTTCAGAGCCCGGTAATGAGGCAGAATCTTTTCCAACTCAGCAGGGAGCCCCAGTTGTATCCCCTGAGCCCCCTAAGGAGGTAGAACCTTCCACACAGCAGGAGGCCCCACCTCAGCCTTCAGAGCCTCCTGAGAAGGTGGAACCATCTCCAGTCCAGCAGGAAACCCTATCTCTACCTCTCAAGCCACTTAAGGAGATAGAACCTTCTCTAACACAACAGGAGGTACAAGCTCAGCCTTCAGAGGCCCCTGAGAAGGTAGAACCATCTCCAATTCTGCAGCAGTCTCCAACTCAACCTCCGGAGCCCTCTAAGGAGGCAGAAACTCCTCCAGCCCAGCAGGAGTCCCCAGTTCAGCCTCCAGAGCCACCTGAGGAGGTTGTAGCACAACCTCCAGTCCATAATGAGGTGACAGTTCCACCTCTAGGCCAAGAGCAAGCTCAGCATCCAAACTTGCCCAATGTTACTGTTCAGCCTGCTGACCTGGAGCTTACTGTAACTCCAGAACCTACTGTGGAGGCTGAGCAGTCTACAATCATGCAGCAGACTATAGCTCCTCCAGAGGACACTGAGGCGACACCTCCACATCCAGAGCAGGTCCAGGCTCAGCATCCAAATTTGACTGAAGTCAGAGTTCAGCCTTTAGACCTGGAACTGACCATAACTCCAGAACCCACTACAGAGGTTGAAACTTCAACCACGCAAGAGATCCCAGGTCACCCTTCAGAGCCACCTAAAGAGGTTGTAGTTCAGCCTCCACTGTTTCAGGAGGTGACAGTTCCAACTCCAGGTCTGGATCAAGCTCGTCATCCATCGTCACCTAATGTAACAGTTCAGCCTTTGGACCTAGAGCTTACCATAACTCCAGAACCCCCTATGGAGGTTAAAGCTTCTACAGCCCTGAAGAAAACTACAGCTCCTCCAAAGGACCTTGAGGTAACATTTGCACGTCTAGAGCAGGTTCAGGTTCAGCATTCAACCTTGAATAAGGCCACAACTCAACATTTGGACCTGGGGCTTACTATAACTCCAGAATTCAATAAGGAGATTGAACTTCCTCTACCTATGCAGGAGACTCCAATTCAGCCTCCAAAGCCACCTGAGGAGGTTATTGGAGCTCAACCTCCAGTATATCAGGAGCAGACTGTTCTGACACCAGGTCAGAATCAAGCTCAGCATTCATCACTGCCCAATATAACAGTTCGACCTTTGGACCTGGAGCTTACCATAACTCCAGAGCCCACTGTGGAGGTTAAAACTTCTACAGTCCTGAAGAAAACTACAGCTCCTCCGAAGGACCTTGAGGTGACATTTCCACATCTAGAGCAGGTTGAGTCTCACCATCCAACCTTGACTGAGGTCACAGTTCAGCCTTTGGACTTGGAGCTTACCATAACTCCAGAATCCACTACAGAGGTTGAACCTTCTCCAGCCATGCAAGAGACCCCAGATCAGCCTCCAGAGCCGCCTAAGGAACTTGTAGCTCAACCTCCAGTATATCAAGAGGCAGCAGTTCCAACCCCAGATCAGGATCAAGCTCAGCGTCTGTGGTTGCCGAATGTAACAGTTCAGCCTTTGGACTTGGTGCTTACTGTAACTACAGAACCCACTACGGATGTTAAACATTCCTCAGCCCTGCAGCAGACTACCGCTCCTCCAAAGGACCTTGAGGTGACATTTCCACATTCAGAGCACATTCAGCATCCAACCTTAACTAAAGTCACAGTTAAACCTTTGGACCCAGGGCTTACCATAACTCCAGAATCCACTACAGAGACTGAACCTTCTCTAACCATGCAAGAGACCCCAACCCAGCCTCCAGAGCCACCTAAGGAGGTTGTTCAGTATCCGTCCCAACAGGAAGTGACAGTTCCTACTCCAAGTAAGGATCAAGGTCAGCAACCAACATTGCCCAGTGTCACAGCTCATCGTGTGGACTTGGGGCTTACCATAACTCCAGAACCTACTACAGAGGCTGAACATTCTACACCCGTGAAGGAGACTACAGCTCCTCCTCCAAAGGACCTTGAGGTGACACTTGCACATCCAGAGCAGGTTCAGAGTCAGCATCCAAACCTGACTGAAGTCACAGTTCCACCTATGGACCTGGAACTTACTGTAACTGCAGGATCCAGTGTGGAGACTGAACCTTCTCCAACCATGCGAGACACCCCAACTCAGCCTCCAGAGCCACCTAAGGAGGTTGTAGTTCAATATCCATTCCAGCAGGAAGTGACAGTTCCAACTCCAAGTAAGGATCAAGGTCAGCATCCAGCATCACCCATCATCCCATTTCGTCATGTGGAGCTTACTATAACTCCAGAACCTATTACAGAGGCTGAACATTCGACAACCCTGAAGAAGACTACAACTCCTCCCCCAAAGGACCTTGAGGTGACACTTGCACATCCAAAACAGGTTCAGAGTCAACATCGAAACCTGACTGAAGTCACGGTTCCACCTATGGACCTAGAAATTCCTGTAAGTCAGCAACCAGAGTCATTTGAGACAGGTTTTCCTCCAACAACTGAACATCCTGTGGTGCATTTTGTAAACTATACCTCAGAAAAGGCATACACAACTTTAACTTGGCAACCAGAACAGAATGCCACCACAAACCTCAAAATATGTGAGCGCTGTACCTGCAAAGAGGAGACACTGTCGTGTGTTGGTCTCAGCCTACAGCAGAGGCTCCGCAGAGTACCCGTGCTGGAGCCCGACACCTACAACGGCACCTTCACCATCTTGTAAGAATCGCCTTTACTTGTTTGTTCTCTGCCTCCTGCTTGACATGGCAGTCTCTTCCTCAATGTCGTCCTGGGCCTTCCTCATCTCCCCAACCACGTTGACTGACTTTCTGTTTTTACCTTTTCTTTGTCAACTATCCCTTATCTTCATTTTCCTTTTTACTACTGTTCGCCCTTCTGCAATCTTTTACTTGTAATTGTCCTTATTCTTTTTCCTTATCCAATTTTTAGCCCCATTATTTCATTCCTTAACCTCTACTCTCCCATTTTTGCTCCATCCTCTATAATAGGATACAACAGAGTAGTGAAGAGTAGAGATTCTGGAACTAGATTGCCTGCGTTTGGGCCGAGGTCTGTCATCTATTAGCTTTGTGACTCAGTTTCCTTTTCTGTGAAATGGAAATTATGATAGTTACCATCTCATGGGATTATGGTGAGATCTAGATGAGGTAATACATATGAAGCACTTGGATCAGTGCCTGGCAAAATATGAGTGTTAGCTGTTATTATTTTGATTCCCCAGACCTCATCTTTGACGCCCGGCCTTCCACATACAGTACTCAGTTTGGGCCCAACCCAAGAGTAAGTACTATGGGCGCCACACTAGGATGAAATCGTCTTCAGAACATGAAATGACAGGTGGGAAGAAAGGAAATGGTCATAAAAAGGGAGGTGGCATGTAATTAAGTACTAAAAGAGGTACCATGGGTGTTGGAATTCAGCAGACTCTGTAATCAGCGGAGTATGGAGGTCAGGGAGAGCTGCATGGATAAGCTAACACTTTAGCTGAGACTTAAAGAGTGGCTCTGATGTGTTAAATAGAGAAAAAATGGGTATAAGTCTAGGCAAAGGCACGGCTGCAGGAATGATCAGGAATTAAGAATTAGGTTAAGCAGTTAAAGATCCAATTACGAGAAACCTTGACTATCAGCTAGAGAGGTTTGAACGTTAGATTCTGAGTTATAGAGAGCCATTGAAAGTTTTCAAGCATGAGATATACAGACCGTTGAAACAGGATTATTTTCAGTTCCCCATATAGGCCGATCTGGAGAGGAGAGCTTGATCCAGCGAGACCAGATAGAATGTTCTAACAAAACCTGGGAATAAAGTAACAAGGGGCCGACTCAGAGTGGCTGAAAAGAGTAGAAAGAAAAGCCTTGAGAGCACTGCAAAGGAGGAAGTGACAAGATAGACTAACTGATGACAGTCGCGGGTGGGGTGTGCACGGGAAAGAGAAAACTCAGATATTACTCTGAAACTTCTGTCCCAGATAAGGAGAATGATGGAAGTTGAGGCATCTTTTACCAGGGAACACAGAGCAACCAGAAGGCTTCAGGTTGACTGGAAATGTCCACCAGGCACATGGGCAGATGGGTATCTGTTTTGAATTTATTCCTGACTCCCCTGAAAAAAATGTGTATATAAACTGACCAGGTAAGCTGTTGCTGAGGGAAGAGGACAAAACTAAAGGTAAAGATTCAAAGTCATACGCAGAGTTAGCGGTTGAAACTGAACCTCAGGCATTTAATAGCTTCTCTTAAACATGTGTAATTCATGGATACATGAATTATCATGGATACTTTTTTTTGTTTTTAATGTCACAGGTATAGAGGATAAAACGTGAAAATCCCACCCCACCCTCCCTACCACTCATAAGATAACTCCTGTCACCTTTTTGGTGTGTGTCCTTCCTTCCCATCTCTTTCCTTTGCATTTTTTCCTAATTTCCTAATGAGGGGATACTTTTTAATTCCTTGCCCAGTGATTTGTTGCTTTTCCCTATACAATATGTCTAAGAAATCTTTCCATGTTAGTTATTCTAATTTCTAACTTCCCTTATCCTTCTAACACCTAGAGAGGTTTCAGTAGAGGGCTTCTTTACATTTGTTTGCTGATAATGGTAAATTGTTTACCATTTTTTTCGTTGAATTATTATTTTCTCATTGATTTGTGGAAGGAACCATTTTAGACACATAAGTGATTTGGGGAAAAAAAATACTTATCTCCAGAGTAATTAACGGGCGTTATCTACCCAAGGAATGGAACAAATAGGAAGTTCAGGTGCTAAGGAGCTGGCTTGTTTGTGCCAGTGGCCCCACGCTATCTCTTTATTAATTGCACCACCTGGGATGCTGATAGCCGCGGAAATTAGAAAGTTGGCATTTACTGCATTGGAATATTCCCCACAAGGTTGCCAGTGATTCTTTTATTTATTCTGTTCATTCCTTTCCTACCTATTCAAGGATCTGAACTGTGTTTCTTCACAGAAATTTCCAAGGAAACTCTATTTCTTACATTGATGAAAATGTATGGAAGGGATACCGTTGGGCTGAGAAACTGTGAGTATATTCTCTCCAAATACGAATACAAAAAAAACCAAAAAACTAACTGCATTCTAAGGTCCTTCTTGGTCCAGAACTTTGAAGTCAGTAGCTCTGAGGAAAGGTGTTTCCCCTTCCATATCCCAACTCGACCTCTACCGATTGCAATTCTGTGTTAATTTTTTTTTTAACGTTTATTTATTTTTGAAACAGAGAGAGACAGAGCATGAACGGGGGAGGGTCAGAGAGAGGGAGACAGAGAATCTGAAACAGGCTCCAGGCTCTGAGCTGTCAGCACAGAGCCCGACGCAGGGCTCGAACTCACGGACCGCGAGATCATGACCTGAGCTGAAGTCGGCCGCTTAACCGACTGACCCACCCAGGCGCCCCATCTGTGTTTATTTTAAAAATTAAATTTGGCAGGTTCCCTTTAAAATTAGAATCAATTTCAACTTATTTTCCATTATACAAGGAATACGTGATTATAGTCTCAATATATAAAAATGAAATAACAGGGGGGCCTGGGGGGCTTATTCGGTTAAGTGTCCAACTTCGGCTCGGGTCATAATCTCAACGGTTCGTGGGTTCAAGCCCCACGTTGGGCTCTGTGTTGACAGCTCAGAGCCTGGAGCCTGCTTCGGATTCTGTCTCCCTCTCTCTCTGCCCCTCTCCTGCTCATTCATTCCCTCTCTCTCTCTGTCTCAAAAATAAATAAACATTAAAAAAATTTTTTTTGATGAAATAACAGATACAGTGAACACCTGCCTTATGTTCTAATCCCCCCACTGCTGGGATAGCCACTACTCTGGATTTAGTATATATCCTTCCAGACCTTTTTCCATGCATTTGCCTACATACATATTTACAGCAAAATAGGTTTGTTGTGTGATTTTCTTATCTTTTTTTTACATAAATTGTAACATCCTACAACTCGATTCTTTTGCTTCGTGGTATGTCTTAGACTTTTTTTCTTCCAGTACATAGAGGGTTACCCCATCCATGCAAGCTGCTGCATAATATTCCATAGTATGAGTGTATTACGATTTAGTAATTCCCCTCTTGATGGATGTTTAGGCTGTGTCCAGTTTTCTTATTACATGCATTGCTGCATGGACCACCTCATACATGCATCTTTGTGTACGTGGGTGGGTATTTCTGTAGAATAGATCCCTGGAAATGGAACTGTTGGGATGAAGACGATGTCGATATATACAATTTTAATTGCCCTCAAAAAAGGTGTGCCAATTTACACACCAATCCATACACCATGACAGCATTCATTTCCTCCTACCCTCCCACTCTTGGATATTCTCCATTTCTTGGCTGATCTGGTGGGTGAATAAAATGGGTCCCTTCTGAATTTGAATTTTTCTGATTACGTATACATTTAAATATCTCTGTATGTTTCCTGGGCATTTGTGTTTCTTGTCTGAATTTTCTGTCCTTTGCCAATTTTTTTGTTATCTTTTTTTTAAATTGATTTGTAGAAAAAGTCAGTGTAGACACAAGTAATTTTGGAAACAATATTATACTCAAAGTAACTGACTGGCATTTTTCATGACAGATTGTGTGTCATATCATTAGTTCAACTTGGGTAGATAAGTCATAAATGACTTCTGAATTAATAATAAAAGACATAACAGTCATAGTAATCTAAATGTAGGGATTATGATCCCCCTAAAGTAGATTCCCCCCTGCCCCTTAGTCTGATAACCTTACTGGTAAGGGACAAATGGTAGAACAAGGTAGTTGTTTTCTTATGAATTTTATGAATTTCTTAAATACTATATATAGTTTATATTTTCTCATGATAGTATCTAACTTGGAGATCTTATTTCCCAAACTTGTAAGAAAAATGAAAGTAATTTGGCACAAGGAACAAGAGAGAGTGGAGAGAGTGGGTAGGCTGAGGGACAGGGGTAGGAGAAAAACTTTGAATTGTGTATTATATACCTTTGGAATTCTGAGCCATGCAAATATATATTACCTATTAAAAAAAATAAACTGAAATTAAAAAAATATTTTTTGAAAAGCGTGTATTTGGTAGTTTATATACTAGAAGATGAATCTGGTAAGATTTGATGATTCTTAAAAAATTTTTAAATGTTTATTTATTTTTGAGAGAGAGAGAGAGAGAGAGTGAGTGAGCAGGGAAGGGGCAGAGAGAGAGGGAGACACAGAGTCCAAAGCAGGCTCTAGGCTCCGAGCTGTCAGCATAGAGCCTGATGTGGGGCTCGACCCCACAAACTGTGAAATGATGACTTGAGCCGAAGTCAGACACTTAACCAACTGAGCCACCCAGGTGCCCCAAGATTTGATGATTTCTAATTCAGCTTGAGGGTTATGCCTTGTAAGACAGAAGTTTTTAACTATGGGTCAATAGTCCCCTGGGGCAGGATTTTTAACCTTTTTTTCTATATATCAAATTTTTAAAAAAATTTTTTTTAACATTTATTTATTGCTGAGAGACAGAGCATGAACAGGGGAGGGGCAGAAAGAGAGGGAGACACAGAATTGGAAGCAGGCTCCAGGCTCTGATCTGTCAGCAGAGAGCCCAATGTGGGGCTCGAACCCACGAACCGTGAGATCATGACCTGAGCTGAAGTTGGACACTTAACAGACTGAGCCACCCAGGCACCCTTCTATATATGTATTGATGATCTGCAGAAGCTTATGTTCTTGGGATAATGTTTTCAAATGTATAATAAGTTAAAATATATAGGAAAAGGAAATTATGTGGAAATAGAGTTTTCAAAAAATTTTTAAAAAGATTAGTGATATAGCAATAAATCTGCTTCTGTTAGAATATTAAATAACAAAATATAATGGTACGCCTACTAACTATTATAACTTCAAGGTACTGATGAGAATAAATGATATTTTGAGATATCCACGCCAAATATGTGATATGAAAATATCTGATTTCTGCTGGGGACCAAATTAACTACACTAATCTGTGGTTTGTTGCCTGCATTCATAATGGAAGGAAATGCTAATTCTAGTTAGAGGTTTGTGAAAATAGAGATGTGATTCTATTTTCCATCCAAGTTTGGCACCCACAAATTCAGTCCATTCTATTCACGGACCTGAGCCCTAAAGGGATGGTCTGCAAATTGAAATCGCATGCACACCTTTGCACGTATTCAAGAAAGTGCAGTTTTCTAGGGAAAGGGTCCATTCCATAGCTTTTATGAAATTCTCAAAAGGTTCTTGTCTCAAAAGATTGAGTCACAAATTGGGGTGGAGGTGGAGAAAGACATTTGTTTTCCTGTGAAGTTGTACTTATTCTCATAAATGATGATAAATGAATGATTTGTTTTAATTAAAAGTAGTATATTTGCAAATTGATACCTGTCACTTTCTGAATTCATTCAACAAATATTTATGGAGCATCTCCTATGTCCCAGGAACTGTTTTACATGCCAGGGATATAAGCTCAAGAACAAAACTGACCAAATATCCCACTTGTCAAGGGGTTTACAAATATATAATATAAAAACAAATATGTAAATATAATAAATACATAGAATTTCAAGTATTGGTAAGAAATCAGTGGCCAGATCTCTCAAGTTTTCTAATTTATTCAACGACCGTTTCTGCTGCTCATAGACTGAGTTTTTTACTAATGATAATACTTTTCATTCATATAATCTTGAGTTGGTTCTTTTTATTAGATGTACTGTTTACCTCTGTCTGAGGATATATTAATGATGCCATTCTAAATTTTGTATACTGTTTATTTTTGAGAGAGAGAGAGAGTGAGAGACAGAGTGCAAGTTGGGGAGGGGCAGAGAGAGAGGGAGACACAGAATCTGAAGCAGGCTCCAGGCTCTGAGCTTCAGCACAGAGCCCAGTGCAGGGCTTGAACCCATGGACTGCAACCTGAGCCGAAGTCGGATGCTTAACCGACTGAGCCACGCAGGTGCCCCATTAATGTTGCTATTCTCAAATCCTTTTGTGTTTTCTCTGTTAACTGTGTCATTGACTATAAGCTGTTATATTTGTTTTTTATTTTCTGTCCTGAATAGAATTGGCTTTCTCACTCCATTTGGTCATTCCTGAGTGCAATTTATCTTTGTAGTTGAGATTTGACTTGCTTCTGTTTTCTGGTCCTAAGGAAGAGGTGAAATGAACCACGGGGCTTGTTATTGGTGACAGGTCCCCCTGAGAGTTAAAGAAGAGGTGGGAGGTGACTTCTAATGGCTAGTCAGAGTGTATACCCTTCCTCCAGGGTTCTGGGACCCTGCCCCCTTCTAACACCAATGGCTCCTGCCTGGAAGAAAACACCCTTTGCTGCCAGATCCAAGGAGGAAGGATGTGGGGTTGATGTGCTGTCCTTGGTCCTACTGCAGCATCCCAGCTAATCACCCTGTAGGTGGCTCCAAGGCATTTCTGGTGGGGAGTGTTTGTAGAGCTACTCCCTTGGCTTTGAGCTAAGGTTGTGGATTTTCTAATTGTATCTTTTCTAATCATCCTTAGGGACTTTGGTGGAGTTTGGAGTTTGGTAGAGACTTGGCATGTTTCAATCTGCCAGCTTGAAATAGCACAACCTCTTAGGAAGACAATTTTGTACCCCTGTTAAATCCTGGAGAAACTTAGGCAAATGTGTACTAGGATATAAACAGAAAAATGTCCAAAGCAGCACTGTTTATAATAACTGAAAATTAGAAAAATCTAGTATCCACCAACAGTAGAATGAACAAATAGTGTTACACGGGTATTTACTCTATACTTATTAAACTGAGCATTTATGTTATGTGCATTTTATGCACATTTTTAGTTCTCACAGATATTTTTTAGATGGGGAAAAAAATTAGATGGCTTTACTTGTAGCACTGATATGGTTATAAATAGGGCTTCCACAATAAAATTTGGGAAAAGAGAGGAGGAAGTGGCAGTTCTGTCCATGTTTTTGCCACTCAGGGCTGGGTTCTAACAGAGATTTTGTGATCCAGAGAGTAGGCATTAAATGTACATTTTGGTGTGAAGAGTGGCTAGGGGTGTGTGTGTGTGTGTGTGTGTGTGTGTGTGTGTGTGAGAGAGAGAGAGAGAGAGAGAGAGAGAGAGACAAAGGAGTATGTGAGAAGAAAAGATTTGAATCAAACAGCAGAGATCACCATCCCTACATTAAATAAGAATTAGTGTATTTGGTGGCACCATTACCCAGGTTTCTCTCACATCTAGCGGTCCTGTGTAGCAAATAGTTGTAGTTATTTTTGCATTTTGACCCAGAAATGACCTTTTCATTTTGCAGAATTCTCAGTGACAATTATCTGACCGAATTACATAAAGACACATTTGAAGGCCTGCTATCCCTCCAGTATTTGTAAGTTAATCAGTTCATCATTTATTATGAGTTTTTAGTTATATTATTTATTAAAAAATACAGGGTTCAAATTGGATAATTGCAACAATTTCTTCTAACAGTAGAATTCTATAATTCTCTATAGTGGAATTCTATAATTCTCTCTATTAAATTCTATAACTCTGTAAGTCTGTGGGGACCCAGCCCATCTCTAGCATTAAATACCTCCTATGCATTTTCAACTTTTTAATTTTATAGACAAGATATAGGAAAAAGCCCTTCAGTTGTAGAGGAAAAGGGGTAATGAAGTCTGAGCAATTATGGACACCCATATGAACCTTGTTATGTAAGTGTTCATATACCATCTGCTTTTATTTATATTTATTATTTATGGCCCGTGGATCAAATCCTGTATATGGTCTGTCTTGATACAACCTATGAGTTCAGAATGATTTTCATGTTCTTAAAGGGCTGTAAAAGAGAAAAGAAGAGAAAGAAACAGAGAATATGTGACAGAGACCGTATATGGCCTGCAAAGCCTAAAATATTTACTGTCTGGCCTTTACAGAAAAGGTTTGAAAAAGTTGGCTTAGTAAAATGAGAGGAATTGAAGTTAACCTCAAATTGTCACCTACAAGACAAGAAAATATAGAACACTTACATTAATTTGAATGCCATTAACCCAGAATTTTTAAATAATTTAATCTAAATTAAATATTTAAATATTAAACATTTAACTAAGCAGGTGATACCCTATGACCCAGCAATAGCACTGCTAGGAATTTATCCAAGGGATACAGGAGTACTGATGCATAGGGGCACCTGTACCCCAATGTTTATAGCGGCACTCTCAACAATAGCCAAATTATGGAAAGAGCCTAAATGTCCATCAACTGATGAATGGATAAAGAAATTGTGGTTTATATACACAATGGAATACTATGTGGCAACGAGAAAAAATGAAATATGGCCTTTTGTAGCAACGTGGATGGAACTGGAGAGTGTGATGCTGAGTGAAATAAGCCATACAGAGAAAGACAGATACCATATGGTTTCACTCTTATGTGGATCCTGAGAAACATAACAGAAACCCATGGGGGAGGGGAAGGAAAAAAAAAAAAAAAAGAGGTTAGAGTGGGAGAGAGCCAAAGCATAAGAGACTGTTAAAAACTGAGAACAAATTGAGGGTTGATGGGGGGTGGGAGGGAGGGCAGGGTGGGTGATGGGTATTGAGGAGGGCACCTTTTGGGATGAGCACTGGGTGTTGTATGGAAACCAATTTGACAGTAAATTTCATATATTAAAAAATAAAAAAAAAAAAATAACTAAGCAGGTGAATTATGTAAGCAGTATTACCAAGTACATATTAAATTATTAAGAGATTAAGGATTTCAGTGTGGGAAATTTTATTAGTTTATTTTTTTATTATTATTTTTTATGTCATTTATTGTTAAGTTAGCTAACATACAATGTGCACTTGGCTTCAGGAGTAGATTCCTGTGATCAGTGTGGAAATTCTTATGCCACCATAAAAATAGATGTTTAAAATGATGGTTAAGGGGTTGGGGCTCCTGGATGGCTCAGTTGGTTGGGCGTCCGACTTTGACTCAGGTCGTGATCTCACAGTTTGTGGGTTCGAGCCCCGTGTCGGGCTCTGTGCTGACAGCTCAGAGCCCGGAGCCTGTTTCAGATTCTGTCTCCCTCTCTCTCTGCCCCTCCCCCACTCATGCTCTGTCTCTGTCTCTCTCAAAAATAAATAAACATTAAAAAAATGATGGCTAAGGGGCACGTGGCTGTCTCAGTCATTAGAGTCTGCAACTCTTGATCTCGAGGTTGTAGGTTAGAGCCCCATGTTAGGTATAGAGATTACTTAAAAAAAATGAAACCTTTAAAAATATAATGATGGTTAAGTGGTATAGTTAGAAATGTTTACACTAAACAAACATCAGAAATGCCTCTAACTTTGCTAATTACAGAATAAACATCTCTCCAGCCTCATTGTCAAGGAAGAAATGTTTGCATATATCTCTGTACATTAGACATACAGAGATACTAATGTTCTTTGCTATGGAGGTTCAGTGTTTATTCTTTGTCCATGCCATGCAAAGCTGTGTATTTCATTAATCCTTTTTTAAAAATTTTTTTAATGTTTATTTATTTTTGAGAGAGAGAGAGAGACAGAGTATGAGCAGGGTAGGCACAGAGAGAGAGGGAGACACAGAATCCGAAGCGGGCTTCAGTCTCTGAGCTGTTGGCCCAGATCCCGATGCGGGGCTCGAATTCATGAGCAGTGAGATCATGACCTGAACCGAACGAAGTCAGATGCTCAATTGACTAAGCCATCCAGGCGCCCCTCATTAATCCTTATTAATGATGTGCTTTAGAAAATAGATTCTTCTTGCAAATGTGGAAGGCTTAAGGGTAGTGAGTAAAAAGAATCTCATATGACACTAAAAATAGTCCTTCAAATTATCAAACCTTCCAAGTCTTAGGGGACAACCACTTTGTATTGGTCTTCTTGGCTACCTCTGCCATCTGGGCTCCAAACGTTACAAACACAGTTTGGAGAAAAACAAAAGAGACAAACTGCGCAATGGATAGGGCCTTTCATTATTTCTACTATGAGGTACTTTGTAAGCCAATTATTTCATGTCAGGTGAAGTGTTCTCATTCATTCATTCATTCAAAAAAAATGTGAATCAAAACCTAAAAAAGAATGTGACAGGCCCTATGCCCAGTACCATAGGCACGCAGATGGTTAAGACAGGCTTCCCACCCTTGTAGGAACTCATGATTTCACAGGGAAAATAAACAGAAGCTTAAACCATAACGCCTAAGCACTAAATGGATGATGAAGCACTGACAAAGTGCAGAAGAGGGAGCCACAAAGTCATAAAACCACATTTCTTTTCAGTCGTTTTGCTCCTTCTACTCACTACCCAGCTGTTAATTTATTTTATAAATATTTGAGTTTGTTCTTTGTCCATGCATCAGTTTTAAACACAGTAGACAACGCAGATGAGCAAGACTAGTCCATACTTTCATGGAGTTTATGCCCAGAGGAAATGGAATGCCAGAATAACTATATTAAGAAGAAATTGGGGCACCTGACCGGCTGAGTCAGTAGAGCATGCGACTCTTGATCTCAGGGTCGTGAGTTCAAGCCCCAGGTTGGGCGTGGAGTCTACTTTAAAAAATTAAAAGAAGGAGAAGAAGGAGGAGGAGGAGAGGGGGAGGGGAAGAAATGGATTTGGGCAATGAGAAGTATAAGTTGTTTTTGGAACACAGAAGAGGGGGGAAGACTTCAAGTTGGATCAGGGAAGTTACTAGAGAAATGCTGTTTGAACAGAACCTTGAATGGCTATGACGTATCATCAGATAGACATCTTGGGAAGAATATGCTTGCAAGATAGAGTGAGTGAAAGGCAAAATGCAGGAGAAATTTCTTTGGTATCTGTAGAGTAGGAAACTAGAGCCGGATTTAGGATTTTGAAGGCCTTGGATAATATGCCAGGCTACCGTGTTATCACAGCAGTGCTCTAGGACAAACTTTAGACTGCACCAGGGTCACCGGGAGGCCTTGTCAGAACACAGGTTCCACCTCCACAGTTCCTGATTCACTCAGTCCAGAGTAGAGCTGAGAATTTGCATCTTGAGTAAGTTCCCAAGTGACTCTGATATTTGAGAACCACTCCTGGAGAATTAATCTGGTGACTGTGTGCAGTATAGATTAGAATGGGAGAGACCAGAGATGAAAATGCCAGTCAGAAGATGGTGGTACCCATGTAGGTGGAAAGTGAGGGACTCGGCTGAAATCCATGGAAATAAGAGGGTCAACCATAATCAAGAATGGGTGTTTCCAAATAAAAATCCAGGACCATGTTGTTTTTTTGTGGGCCCCACTTGCAGCTGAAGCAGTTGATAAATTCATAGACCGTTTAGGCAACGTACGACCAAAAATAAATTTCTATTAATATGATAATATAATTCTGAGTTCGTTCAAAGTTAGGTATTGATTAGAGGAGTAACTTCTTTTCAAGTTAAATGAAAAGGTATCTTTTACCTCTTCTGGTATTGACTTGGTGTCAAGAAATAGAACTAAACCAGGAAGGTGTGCTAATGTGAGAATATCCCTTTTAATATTAGAAATTATATGTGGAGATCACAACTTTGAGCTCATAATTTAGAAATTGATGAGGCCACAAACAGTCATTTAATCAATTCTTCTGCTCTCAGGAAAGATTACTTCCAAGATCTATCAAGATCTATAGTTGTATATTTTATGTATGAAGATCACAAAGGTGAGACTCTTAAGAAAGGTGAGGACAGGGTTAGGGGCTCTGGAAGGTTCAAATAACAATTCCTAATACTCAGAGTTTAGCCAAAAGCTACTTATTCAATACTACCATCCTACTAATTAGATATCTTATAGCTAATTGAGGCAATATTTTCCTTTTCCTTTTCCTAGAGATTTATCCTGCAATAAAATACAATCTATTGAAAGACGTACATTTGAATCACTACCTTTTTTGAAGTTTATGTAAGTTACAAATATAATTTCATTATATTTGGAATTTGTATTAAACTTAATTGTAAACCTCTTTGTTATTCATTTTGAATGAATGAAACTTTATTAGTCGAAAGCTACTAAAATTATGTAGCAAATCTTTTTTGTCTGTGGCAAAGT
The DNA here is from genome assembly GCF_023721935.1 of Panthera uncia. Classification (NCBI taxonomy): domain Eukaryota; kingdom Metazoa; phylum Chordata; class Mammalia; order Carnivora; family Felidae; genus Panthera; species Panthera uncia. Next base: position 32,415 of record NW_026058222.1, on the reverse strand, counting down.
TTGGTGTGAGAGTTATTATAGAGATCAGAGTGAATCGTTCTAGAGCAGCAGTTCTCTGCCAGGGTGATTTTGCATCCAGGTGACACTTGGTAGTGTCTAGAGACATTTTTGATTGTCAGACTGTAGATGTGCTCCTGGCATCTAGTGGGTGGAGGCCAGGGCTGCTGTCACACCCTACAGTTCACAGGGCAGCACCCCCCCCATAACAAAGATTATCCAACCATAAATCTCAACAGTGCTAAAGTTGTGAAACGTTTTTCTAGAGAAATAAACTTACTTCTCTAGAAAAAAATACTTACTTAACACAAGTATTTATTGAGCATTTACTGATTTGTATCTAATGCACCACATGTATAAACATGAAAGTATAAATCTTTCATGCAAATATTTTTTTAAAAAGGCAAGTATCTTTCATAGTGAGATTTCTTTAGTGTATGGAGAGAGTATTGTGGTTATGTTTCATTATCTATAAATTAGAATCACTGCCAAAGGATAAATATTCTGAAAGAATATCTTTTTTTTCTCTTTGTTTGTGTCTTGTTTTTTTTGTGTGTGTGTGTGTGTAGAAATCTTCGTTGCAACTTACTCACCGAACTGAGCTTTGGAACATTTCAGGCCTGGCATGGAATGCCGTTTTTACACAAGCTGTAAGTGAAATAGAAAATGAATACATGTTAAAAAAAAAAAAAAAAAAACTACATGTAAAAATATCATACAGTGATTGGTTAGGTGTGTGTTAATAAACCCAGTATGAATTCTGGAAAGTAGGTCTTAAAATCCATTTTTTTTTTTTTTTCAAATGAGGAAACTAAGGTACAAAGAGGCCAAGGGACTTGTCTTAACTCCTAAATGGCACTCTCTGCCCTCCCTCGTACCCAGCTTTGTGTGGGCAATGAAAGCCCCAAGCAAGTAACACCCAACTCAGTATTATCATGGGAATTCGTGACAGTGATGCTTCCCCAAGGTGTGCATGGTCCTTGAAATCCACTTTTGAATTTAACTTTGATTCCTGGTCATGTGCAAGTTTCCTATGCAAAAGAGAACTTCAAAGAACTAAGTTTAGCACAGAGTTCTCCAGGCAGCAAAAGGTGTGGGTGCTTCTTGAGCCATCAGGAAAGCAGAAAGAACTCCTGAATGAATGCCTGCCACAGGGCACTGCTCTCCATGTGTTTTCTTTCCTGACCACTCTTCAATTAAGAAGTGTGTTATTCCCTTTCAGCCGGAAAATTCTGTGATTTCTCTGTAAAAAAGCAAATCATACTGGACATGTTCAGTGGCCTGAGGGGGATTTTTAGACTCAAGGTTGAAGACCCTCCTCTAAAGCAGACGCTGGAAAAGACTGTCTTACTGTCTTGTGGTTCAGAAATCCGATTTCACAACTTATCTTCCATTAGATGAAAGTGTTTACGGTGTGTCCGGAGCTGGAGTAAGTTCCTGCGGGTGCCCAAGAGCAGGGGCCTCCTCTCTCCTCTCATTAATTTGCTGATGCCTAACTTGGGGAAAGAATACTGAGGGTCAGTTTTTTGTTTTGCCGGCATGCCAGAGAACGGGCTCATTGAGTTTCTCCACCAAGAGGTTTTAGTGGTGTCAATATAATGTCTTAAAACTCACCACCTCTACTAAGCATCTTATAACACCGAGAGTCTCTTCTAAGAATCTGAATTTCATAGTTATGTAGGCAATACAGGACAAAATAGGGTGGAATCCGTTGATAACAATGAATGAATTCATTGAAAAACACTCAGTGCCACGCGCACTCTGTGTCGACAGTGTACTAAGTACTGGGGGTACAAAGAATACACAGGGACTGTCCCCAAGAATCTTTCATACTGGAAGGAGAAAAAGATGGCCGTTGATGGGAAAACGTATGTGAGCCATGCTGGCATCAGTGCAGCAGGGTAACGAGCTAGGGGGTGACAAAGTAGGGGATGGTTGTGGAATAGAAAAGATTTGTCGTGGACAAGGCAACAACTTGCTTGTGTTGAGTTTTCACGTTCATCTTGATGAAGTTTTGGGGAGATGGTGGGGAGTCGGGAGCCGACGGCCAAGAAAGAATTCTTGAACATGTCTTTGGTGCAAAAAGGCGATTTTATGAAAGCACAGGGACAGGACCGTGGGCAGAAAGAACTGCGCTGGGGTTGTGAAGAGTGACAGGTTATATGCTATGGAATTGGGAGGTCAAGTCAAAAGGGAAGTCTCCAGAGGGACTGTGATATGTGAAAGAGGACTCCTAAGATACCAGAGGCCTTGCTATTGTCAAGCTAAGGTTGTTTTTCCCTCTAGCAAAGCATTAAGACAGTAGGGAGTTCCTGGAGAAATATTTTATTTGCCTGCCTCAAGTATCTGTCAATAGGCTGCAGGTTATAAGGAAATTTAATTTTACCTGAGATTTCCTTCTTGCCTTTGTTCCCCATATCACTATGGAGGGGTGATGTTGGGGCTCCAGGAAGCTGATTCTGTAGGTTTCTGGCGATTAGGCTATTGATAAGATTGCCTTTTTCTTGTAATTTACTAAGATATTTGTAAACTGATGGAAACTCCTATCTTGCCCGACTGAGATCTCTTATCAGTTAACCATTTGTTTTCTTTCCTTTCCTTTGTCCTCGAGCAGCCAGAATCACACATATCCCACCTGGGGCGGGGGCATGTGCTAACTTGTATTTTGCCCTCAACTTGCCTCATGCTCCCTCATCGATCTTACATGACAGAAAAAGGTAATTAAAGAACCAGAGCTAGCTGGTATTGAGAATAAATTAATACTCATGTCATGTGTGTTATGCCCAGAATTCGTGATCCCCAAATACCGCCAGGGAGCCGAGTCCGATGTAAAAGCAAAAGAGCCTTTATTCGAGCTAGCTCGAGCTCAATCCCCTACCTGCACTGATGCAGAGGTGAGATACCGGGGAGAGAGAGCCAGTTTCAAAAGGACAAAGGTTTTATTGGGGCCTAGGGGCAGTTGGTGAGGTAATGGCTGTGGCCTCAGCCGATTGGCTGGGGAAGGGTCCTGGGGAAGAGTCCTGTTAGGCAGGTGTGGGGGGGGGGGGTTACTCAAGGGGAGGAGGTGTGGTCAAGGTGAAGGACACAGAACAAGATGGAGTTAGCCGGCGTAGGCCCGCCCTTCCAATGTGGTTTGAATAGAGCTGTACTACTAAAACGAATTCACAGTTAACTTCCAAAAAATTATTACAGTACAGTAAGTGTGTATTGGAGGTTGGGCTCCTTGTTTGGGGCCAAACTTTTCTTTTCTTTTTTCTTTTTCACGTTTATTTATTTATTCTGAGAGAAAGAGAGCATGCGCAAGGGAGATGCCATCCCGTGAATTCAGTCACGTTATTACCTATGTGACTTAATTACTGGGGTGTTTATAAGTTGAAACAATATTTTCTCCAGCATTAAATAAGTTTGTAAACCTTTTGGGCCCCAGCTGAGGTGGATTTATCTTGAACTGACTGAAGCTTAAACTTCAGGTCTTCTCACTTACATAGGCCCCTTCCGAAGTCTTGGGAGGGACCCTCGCAGTTCCTGTACGCATAATTTTGCATGTTTTGATGAGGCAGGATTTCCCAAAGTAGATGAGGTCCAGACCCTACAAGGCCTCGATTCACCCCTGGGTTTCAGGTAATTCTATCTCAGTAAGTTTTTTGAATGAAGCCTCTTAAGTTATTGATAAACACTGAGTGAACACGTTAGCGGTGTGGTAAAGTCTATTTTGAATCTGAAATCCACCTCAAAGCCATGCCAAGAGTTTATTAATAAGGTACCACTTTTTGAATGGTAGTAATAATCCTATTTCTTTCAGATGAAATCAGGAATGAAATATATTATGGAAAACCAACAGTGGTTGATAATCCTAAATGTTAAGTATACTTTTTTTTTCCTGACTTTAAAGTGCTTCTCCTTCATTCACCTACACAGGTGCAGACCGATGGCTTATTTTAAAAAATTCACTTCATTGCTTCTAACAGTACGAGCTCCATGAGTTTAGAAGCCGAAGGACTCTACGATGTAGAAAGGCTGTACCTTATCGGGATAGAGCACATTCACATGCTGGCTCGTCTGTGGCGCATCAGTATTGTGCCAAGAACATAAGCTCTAAGGGAGAATAAGGAAAATCTAAGCCTTACCCCTTTTGAATTATTGTTGAGAATATCGTTGAGGTAGGTGTGGCCACCCTCTGAAGGCAAAGTCGAGCCGCAGTCACAGAGACGCCCTAACGCTCCCCCAGTCAACCGCCATCTGCTTCCTTTTAGACGGCCGCGTGCCCACACAAGTTGACACACTTCAGGATATTGTGATCGCTTTTTGGTATGTACTGGAAATCCTGACAGCTTCTTCTCAGATTCAGAAAGGCATCAACGTTAAGGATGAAGATGACAACTCAGGGCTGTCCTTTTGGGGTGATTTAGGGTAACTTTTATTATTTTCCGTGTGTGGTAGTTCAGAAGCTTTGCGATAGTCATACCCAACTGTTACTTTTCTTCTCCCAGCTGCATCTGATTCTTCCCACGTATATGCCAAGGCATCTTCTTTCTCTGGGAAGCATGGTAGTTGCTCCTCTGCCCCATATCATTTCTTTAATACCTACCTCTGTTAGGTATTTACTGCGCTCCGGCACTACGCTGAGACCTTTCGCTTGTGCTGCAAGTAAGACAGTGTGTCTTAAACTCTTAGAATAGAGCCTGGCACGTGGGAAATGCTCCGGATGTGGCCCCTCACACGGCACTTCATTTTCGTTTTTCCAGCAACTCTTGTGATACAGGTAGTATCATCCTCATTTCGGGGATGAGGAAGTTGAAACTCAGAGACATCGGGTGACTTGCCTAGGTTCACACTGTCAATAAGTGACACAACCACTTAAGAAGCTTCGCGAGTAATACAATTCCGCATTCCCTGGCACTAGGTAGGACCTGAATGACAACCGGCCTTTTGGGCGTCGTCCCTTGGAGTCAGCTTCTCACTGGAATAGGACCTTTCGAGCAGGGAGCTCCTTTTCCCTATGCTTCGGGAGCTCCTGGCCATGCCACCTATGGGCATCCCCAGGCTTCCTGCTCACCGCCTGGTGCAAATATCACATCGTCACTGCTAGGCACCCACTCTGTGCCCAGCCTTATGCTAGGTGCTTTGCACATGCTCTTTCCTTTAATCCTCAAATTGCCTTATGAGGTAAATGCTGCTAAAAAGACTCGGAGACGTTCGTTACTTAAGTCCCTTCACCAGGAAGTGACAGCCAGAATTCAGACCTAGGTCTGCCTGATTCCGGGGCCCTTGCTTCTTGGGCTGTTCCTCACTGCCAGAAACTCCTCTTCAAGGCTGTTCTCAGAACTTGAATTAAAACATGGGCTCACCATTCCAGATTCTTTAGGCTTCGCCCCTCCCCCCGCCCAACCCCTGAGAGAGGATCTACGTGATGCCGTTAGATGTCTTGTATTGAGGAGCTTCGCATGGGGAGTCATGTTCTCATGGCTCATGAACCTATGTAGATGAATAAAGGAAAGGGGTTATTCTATCCCCAAGTACTTCAAACATACTGGAATAGGGTCTAGATCACTCTACTTATTTCTTCAACTGCTTTCCTCCAAGGAGCCAGTTTTCCCTCCATGCCTTGGGATTCCAGCATAGAGAGTTTGGAGTCTGTCCTATTTGAAATGTATTTTCACTGCCTGCTTTGGACATTTTTTCAGCTAAAGCTGTTAGGATTTCAGTACATTCAGGACAGTGGTGACAAGCTTCAGTCCTCAAGTCTTCTCTGTCTCCTCAGTTAATAGAAAGGAAACGTAGCCCATCTGTCTGGACCTCTGTAGAAGAATTTGGAGAAAAAAAAATAACACGTAAGAAATGTTCCCTTATTTTGTGAGCTACCTTTAGTCTGTCCCGTTGCTCTGCAACGGAAAGCTTTTGCAAAAATACTTGAGTTTTCCTCTTCAAATAAGATAGAGTTTTTTAAAAAACAAAAAAATATCTAGAACAGTATTTCTTCAACTTTGATTATGAGACAGTCTTTGAGGATAACTGTTGTTATGTTTTACTCCCATAAAGATAAGCCCACGAATATCCAAAAGCCAATAGACTGAGTCAGCACACGTTTTATCTGTAAAATGAGGGAATTGAACGGAAATGGAGATGATGTCTAGTGCAGCGTCCACCGTTCGTTCGTATCGCAGTCTGTGGAAAAACAATTGCTGTCGGTCCAGCAGATGTAACCTGTCGGGTCAGTTCTCATTCTCCCCTTGGCTCAGGCACAATAGCTCCATGAAGAGAAGGCGGCACTAAAGACAGGAGGAGATAGGATAACTTGGAGTGGCCTGTATTTTGTTTTCACTACAGATAAACACAGGGCATTCATCTCAGCAGGAGGGCTGCCTGGGTAAGAGGAAGCACTGAGCCGATGGGTATAAGGCCATGGGTGAGCTACCAGGAAAGAGGGGGGGACAGTGGGGGTAGAGCACTGAGATAGTTGGGGGAAGGATAACAAACTACTAAATTGTTTTGGCTGCATAATTCTTCATAGTCTTTCTTAATAGGGAGCCGGGGGGGCGGGGCGGGGGGGGGGGGGGAAGTGGGCAGGGGAAGACACACACGTGGAAGAGGTTACTTGCACAGAGCCCGCCAGTAAGCTTGTAGGTATTAATGCCATTTTTATTTTTTCAAAGCCAAAGGACATTCGGAGCCTCAAGGTTGAGGAACTGTGTTTAACCAGACATGTGACACTCACGTTCTTTCTCTTCATAACATCGTCTGACTGGATATTAACTAGTGTTACACAAACCCGACATGTTAATGGGCCTGAAAAAACGTAGAAGAAGGGGCTGGAATAGGAAGAATAGGGGAG